>NW_020523417.1:0-132500 GCF_003368295.1 Carassius auratus | reverse complement strand
CAACATCTACTTAGAAACAGTCAATGAAACACAGAAGTCAACAAGCAGTGCTGACTCATGAACAATCATCTAATTCAGGCAAATACAGTCATCATTACCTGAATTTTAAATGAATTCAGTTGTTCAATGCACGTAACTCTGTTTTAAAAATTCCAACTCTTTAGACACACAAAAAGATGCATAACATACAATACAAAAGGATAATGTTCAGACAGTGAACACTCAAACATTCGTACTGCTCAGGTCACACACTAAATATAAAAGCACCAAAACTGTTTTTGTGGGTCCAGTGTAAATTCTTCAGCCATGCAAGCCCCTGTGAGATGGAGAGACAGGTCACTGCCCACCTCATCCTTTCATTCCTCTGTGCTGCCTGGTCAATACACCCGCAGAAGAGCGAGTGAGAAGACAAAGAAAACTAAAGCTATTGATTTGATGTCACACTCAGTTAGTAAGGAAAGAGCAGGGAAGTATCTCTCACATCTGTAGGAAGGGAAAAAAAGAGCATTTCCTTTTTACATAATTTTATTTTACATTTAGGAATGAATGAGAAATATTTCCTTTGACCTAAAGGAGTAAATTATGGCATCAAAGAAATATAAATAATTTTAAATGGCTGACTGATAAACTTAATTTGTATATTAGGGCTAAGAGAATACACTATAATCTATAATTTCATTTTGTCATTCCCTTTTGCTCTAATACTCTCAGAACAGTCACACATTCACAGGACAAAGGTGACAAGAATAGCTTGTGGCAATGAACAAAACACTTCTGGTAAGAACAGCACCTCCACGCACACACTCTAAAGACCTCATGAAATCAAAATGAGTTTTGTGGCTTTAAGTCCACTTGTGCATGACTAATAGTCATTTTGAGCAGATATAGGTATTTTAAATTCTAATTGTTTTCTGGAAAAAGGAGCAAACATATTGATGACTCATCCTGCACTACAAAGATTTTTATTAAATTTTTTAAGGAGAGTTCTGTTTTTCATAGTACTCTTGACAACCAATAAGATTCATGCTTTTGGTCACAATAATATTTGTTTATACTTCTTTCTCTGTGACGAGTGGTTAAAATCACATGGTTAAAATGAATTTTAATTATTGAATCAATAATAATAAAAATTTATATATAAAACCTGTTAAAACATTTTTTTGTAAAGGGACAATTCCTTCAATGTATGTCATGCCCAAATGTCCTGTTTTTTTAAAAGGAAATACGTCAACATAAAAAAACTAAATTGCATGCATAATGCCATTTCATAGGGTCTTTACTTGGCCTCATTTGCTGCTGACCTTTCAAATCCCAACCAATGATTAATGGACAATTTGCTTGACGTATCATTATGTGGGTAGTACTGGGGTGAGAATCAAAACACGTTAGAAGAGAGACTGATTCTGGATGCATCAAGTTATATGAAACAATGTCAAAGATTGAAAAGACAATTGAGAAAATGCACATTAATAACGGAAAACTGCCTTTTTTAATGTAAAAACAGGTGCAGGAAGCCCATGAAACGAGTCCATTGCAGGGGTTGATTTGTTGAATGCGACCCATGGCATCATGTCAAGTCGCCTTCTCTGGGTTCAATTCATAAATCATTTGAGATTGCAGTTAAAAATGAAGACAAATGGTCCAGCACTCAGATCACACAGGTATGAGTAGTGCTTTATGGATGAGGGGACGGCACCGCTGAGTTCGTGTGTGATTGTAAGAGCAACAGATCTCACTGGAGACTGAATCAATCTGCTTCCCTGCCACAGGGACACCTCAGCTTAATTATAACAGACACATGCTCACACAGACAGCGAGAGAGAGCGAGAGATGGAACGATAAGAGGGACTGATATGGAGTGGGGTGACATAATAAAGAAGAACATATGCTAAACTGCTCTGTGGTCCTTCTACGTGGGTCAGAGTCGTGAAATAAACTATAACAGGTTGAATATGACAACCATTAGGCGGGGTTTCACAGAGCTGAGCTTGAAATAGACTTAGTGTGGAAGAAGTGGTCATTACAGTAAATGAGTCTGACAGATGCACGTCGGTCCACGACCTGCAATGATCACAGTCAAGTACGTACTGTACGTGCTCTCAGATCCACGCGCATCCGTCAGCATATCGATGTGTTTGAGGGGTCCAGGGGCTGAGGGAAGATACTGTTATTTTACAGAAAGGACACGGCATGTCAGAGCGCATTAGGCGAGGGTGGCTTGGGCTAAGCGGCGTCCCTTTGACAGGCAGCACAGGAGACATGGCATAATGAGGCAGGGCAGGGGCGCCTCTCTCCAGCCCGCGCCACTCAATTACCCAGCAGGCTTTTAGTGCCAGCGCGCTCCACTACAGCTAAATTACCCAGGGCCCTGTCTCCACTTAGAGCCCAGCCACTGTTTGAGCGGGTGGCTTTGTGACTGCCCACACACACACTGGCTACTAAAAGGGTAATAAGGTCATTTGAATGCCGGAGCCATTAGGCTAATGCCACTCAAGCACAAGTGCAAGGACAGGGAGAGCGAGCGAAAAAAAGGCCACTCCTTTAGATCTAAGCGGATCTTCTGTCCAGTTTTGTCAAGCGTCGGGATTTCAATGAACTGTGTTTAAATCGCAGGGGTAAATAATCATGCAGGTTAAGGTGGTGATGGAGCTAAGCTAACAGTTCTAGCGCTGCCGTTGACGTCTGAGTGAAGGATTGGCGCAGCTGTGGTTAGCTTGCACATGTATACACAGCCCTGGTCTCTGTCCATCACAGGAGGCCCTTAGCGAGACAGCGGGAGACTTTGGCCAGCGCTATTTAGTTCTGTTTATCACAGGGTAAACAGATCAGTCACAAGCCAGAATGGCTCACGTGTGAATCGCAAATGCACACAGAAACTAATAACTGAACAGTTGCAGCGATTTTAACATGCACAACTAATTCACCAAGAACCTGTGATTTTCTTTCATCCCCTGCTCCATTTAAACTTGCATATTTATATATTTATTTATTCTTAACTTTTCATTAAAAAAAATTTGTGCTATTATTTATTTAAAAATTATTTATTCTTGCAAATGTTATCTAAAAGTTTTTTCTTTTTATCGCAAAAGCCTATTTCTATGCAAATAAGGATATCCGCCGCTGCCTAACACAATTAAACTTTCAATATTACGGTTTACAAAAAGCTGATGAAAACAATTATTTTAAGTCATTTCATTGTTAATTTTCTATTAATCAGTTATTCATAAAATACAGGGTTATTACAGTTAACTAAAACTACAAATGAAGTATAAAATAAAAACGGTAAAACTATAAAACTGCTACTTGGAATAAAATAAACATTCACAAAAATTCGCTAGTTGCCAATGAAACATTTCTCATTTCAATTTAGTTTAACTTGATGTACTAAAATGCCTTAAACGGAAAATAAAAATGAATGAAAAATATACAGACATATACAAATCAATTAAAAAATGTAAATCAAAATGTAAAAGAAATCTGACTCAAATATTAATAATAACTAAAATATGATCTTTACGATATTAAAATGACACTGATCGAATAATGATCGAATGATCAGAGAAGTGCATATTAACCAGACATATGTCTACGTATAAGTGAGAGTAAATTGCATGTGTAAATAAACAATGCCATCAGTGTGCATAGTATTGCTAGCAAACTCTCCCCACTGTTTCTGATTGTGACACTGTTTCTGATTGTGACTGAAATCCTCTATAAAAAATAAATAAAAGACATCCTCCATTTATAAGGCATTTACTAAACCCAAGGACCACACACTGTGCTACTTGTCTAAACTGTTATCTACTCAAGCAAAGGACAAGCCAATATATTTTGTCATTACAGGCTTTTGAGCTGATTCAAGCACTCACAGAACAACTCAAACAGCTCATGGATGGAGGTATCAGACAGAGAAAATGATTACTGCAAGACAGTACTGTCTCCACAGAATTCACCCCCAGTGGGATCGTAGGTGCGAATAGATTAGGAAATTAGGAGATTAGGAGGATTATTGTTTTTTAACATAGTTTTTGGAAACATTAGCAATGTTACAATTCAATTTTGCACAACCAGCAAAATACAACAGGTTGCACAGACATATTGGACATGTAGAGCTTTTATAGGGGTAATATCAAAAGGAATGCAATTTACCTTGATCGTTTGAGATTAGATTGCATTGTGCTATAAGATACATTGGAACTTCCTCAAAACTTTTTTACAAAATCAAACTAAACTATGCTGAAAAAAAAAAACTACTTTGTATGTCAGAAACCTGAAAACATTCATTCGACCTCCCACATTTACACGTTAACAACACCTATTCAGAAATCAGAAAAGGGCTGAGGACCATTCAAAAATGAGAATGTCTTTTACTTTCCAATTCCTTTTGATGGATTTCACTAGAAGAGAGATGAGCTAGAAACTCAAATATGAATGTGTGGGAAAAATAATTCATTTCAATGTACATACAACTGATATAAAATGCAATTCTTAAAAAAAAATAAATAAAGTATACAGCTGCAAAGACAAACTTTCAAGTTTGGCTTAACAGACGTTTCAAATGTTCAAATATGTTTTTATAGTTGGGGAGGGGGCACCTAATTTCCCAGAATGCCATTACTTGAACTTCTTTGAATTAAAGTTCTTTAAATTCCACTTTCTGTCATTCCAATTCAACTTCCTGTGTGGCCAGCTAAACCGAGTCATGAGCTGAAAGGAAACCAATACTTAATTTTTTTTTTTTTTGCCATATACAGTAACCATAAAAAAGTACATTTAAGGGTACAACAGCTTCACTGAGGCAGTGCAAATATTACTGCACTACTCCAGGGTACCAACATGCACCTTTTTAAAGCAACAGGACAGAAATATATCTGATGTCTACATAATTTTTTCATGATTCTAGACACTTCTTTTTTGAAGACATTTACATAAATTCTGTGAAATAATATGTTCTTTCGTCATATAAAAACATTTGTAATGTGTGAGGGTAAAATTTACCTGCTGGCTGTTTTAGGTATACAGTGAACTCTGGCAGTTCTAGTGTTAAAGGGGTCATATGACATTGCTAAAAAGAACATTATATTGTGTATTTGGTGTAATGCATTGTGTTTATGCGGTTTAAGGTTAAAAAACATTATTTTCCACCTAATGTACTGTACATTATTGTTGCTCCTATATGCCCCGCCTTTCTGAAACGCATACATTTTTACAAAGCTCACCATTCAAAAAAAAAGCAAAGTATATGCTGATTGGCCAGCTATCCAGTGTGTTGTGATTGGCTGAATACCTCAAGCGTGTGACGTAAATGTTACACCTCTTACTATGATGCCCTGTCCTGTCTCAACTAGACAAAACAATAAAACCCATTACAATCGAGGCATTTGATGACTTCTGCTGTCTTTTTATGTGTTGTGTTGCGTACTGCACTGCGTAAACATAAAACCATGTCTGCATTTGTGATGGAGAAATGACAAACAATAAGCGCTACCCTACACTGCTCAAAACGTGCATTTGAATCATCAGTGGCAAATTCTTTAAATATGTAGTCAGAAGCACCAGACGGTCCTTGCAAAGTTGGAATTGACCCACTTTATAGAAACAGTCGTTGTGCACAGAACCATTTTAGGCTACTGGTTCAGGAAACAGTCCACATCCTTCATAAAATGCGCTGCACACAACTGAATATTTGGGTTGAACTGTTCTGGAACAGTGTTGTAAACACAACTTAATCACTGATTTCTAGTTGTGTCCTCTTTTGAAGGCCGAACAAAGTAGTTTCACTTTAACAGTGAAACAAACAGTGTCTCCACAACATGGCAGTGGCGGCAACAGCGAGAATAAAAGTTATGCCTTCTTTCTTTGCGTGAACATTTGGGTGGCGCTATGCAAAGCGTGTTAGAATGAGCCATTTTAGGAGGGTGTAGTCGACTCTTAACTTTTATAAAGAATATCTCTTCACAATAGTCTTTGCAACCTTACTGATCTTCTTTATTCACCAAAAGCTTGTAACACTTTAACCTGTTAACTGTCACAAATACTTTTTTGATGTAGGTTTTTGAGGTGCACTCTAGCCATAAATTAATCTATTACTTTTCCTACATAATTTTTAACAAAAAAAGATTAGTGAAATATCTATTTAGGAGTCTTAAACCTTTCAAACGATATATAATCATGATTAGATTAGGATTTAATTGTAATATAGTGAAGTAAACATAGGCGTCCCACCGAGGGGACGGGTGACAGTTAACAGGCTAAAAAATTGAAATCACATCATATGACCCCTTTTAAGTTATTTCTGTGGTACTGCCCTACAGATACAATTATTACACATTTACTCGGACATACTTCTGTGGTTCAGAATCTGCAAACCATAACTTGTGGTTGCCCCACATGCTACGTTGAGGTGATGAGGCAAATAGGATACACCTTATAATTCCTTTACAAGAAAGCTGGCCAAACCTTGTGCTGATTTTGACTAGGTGTAGCACCTACAACTCTGCAGAAACCAATAATACTCCCTGACCACTTCAGTCTAATCTTAACACATTTCTTTGTGATCCTGTGAAGTAATGCAGGCTGTTATTGAAGGATAGGGGAAGCATACGATATGAAAGATGCATGATATGACCCCTTGAAGTCATTCAAAGCGAATACTGTTTTCCGTTCGAGCTGTAGCTCGACAGAAAACACTATGGATTAGGCTCTTTGTGCGCAACAGCATGTTGTTGTGTGCATCTCTCTCTTAAGTGTGACATTGTGTGTGTGTAATAAGAGCTCTGTTAATTAAGTGGCTGTAGTGCTGTGCTCCTGGCTGGGAATGGATCAAACACGGGCGCTGGCCAGCGGGCTCCCCACTGCCACAGATGAAATGCACTACAGACTTTAAAGACTTCCTGTCATTAGCCTAGACCCCGTCCACTGACTCGCTCCCTCGCTCATAGCCCAGACCTCCTCCGTTCCGCCACAACAATGAGCACTGTCATAGCTCGGAAGAAAGAAAGAAAAAAAAACCCTGCAGTAACAAAAGAGCTGGCCTTTTACCACACACAGAGAGGGAGAGAGAGCAAGAACAAAAGTGAATGGTTTAATTAATATCCAAATGCTCTGGCTCCACCTGGGTTGCATTAGCGGACCCTGGGCTTTCCATACACACACACACACACACACACACACACTTAGCAGCCACCTGACTGGACGTCTGCATGGTAAGTGTGTGTGAAGGATGGCTGAGGATCAAAGCGCATATTATTCTGCTCCACGTCTCGTTCTCCAGCTGAAACACTCACGGCCAATAATAACAGAGGCCCGGTGTCCTTGTGCTTGTTACCCAGTGACAATGAGACCAACCCCAGGCCAAGCTAGTCAATTATTTACCAACTCCTCATGCTAGAACACTTTAAAGCTGTGATATTGAAAACATTCCTCCCATTCCCGTTTTAATGTGATTTAATGTCCCTGTTACATGGACACTGATACACGTTTTGTAAGTCGTGCACAGTATCCGTCACTGTCAATTAAGGTCTTCGTCAAACCGACCGCCGCGGTTCTGTTTCTCAACCTTACGCTTCATGTTAGCACTGCAATGATGTGTGTCCACGCTTGACTGATCTTGTGCAGAGGCGATGAGGCTTTGAAAACAAAAGATGCTACGAAACAAGACAATTGGCGGTGCTATTCCTGACAGCCGTAAGAATGCTAATTAATCTGATTAGAATGAGATGATTAAATCCATGATGGGGCTTCATATTGCCAGGCGCTCTGGTCTTGGCATGCGCTGGAAGAGAGATCGACCCAGACGAGACCCAAACTGACGTTCGGCGGGCAAAGTGGGGCTTTGAGCCTTGCTCACTCATTTGATAGCTACTTGAAAAAGATGCTTTGTTGTTTACTGATGTTATTTTGTTTTAATGCCTTCTAGTAAACTCGATCGCCTTCCATTCCTGTTACGTATCTTGCAGTGCCCGTCACAAACACGCTCATTTGTCCGCAGTCCACACCGTGAAGCTCATGTACATAAAAGGCATGCTAGAAGCCAGCAGACCACCTACTGGAGATAATCAACGCTGCTTTCCACAGCACCCTCTCGGTCTGCTCTCGAGAGCCTGAGCCACCCAGCGACCCAAATAGGAGCCACAGGCCATCCATCAGTAGGGCCTACAGCATTGAAGACTCGCATATGCCACACATCAATCAATGTGTCCTCCGACAGTCACACATGGATGGAAGACACTTTTACATGCATAAATACTTGCACACCAACTAAAGGTCTGAGCAGGCCTCAGTCTGAGACCTTGAGTATTACTGGAAAATGTTAAGATCAAGCTGCCCTAAAATCCCTCACAAAATCTCTTATTTCCTCCCTGAGAAAGTAGACCTGGATTCTTAAACACACACTCAAAAATATAAGTGTGAATTATGTTCATTAATAAAAAATGTCACTGTTATAATAAAGACAGTCAATTAATTAAAAATGTTAATCAAATAAATCAGGTGATGCTGATTACTGATTACACAAATATCAATATTACCTTTACAAGAAAAGCCATTTAATGAAGTTAATGCAAAAACGTTATTGAATAGACAAAAAGAGATTGAATATTTAAAGAAAAAATAGCCACAGCTCTAATAATGTCACAGCCCTAATTAAACCATAAAATATTGTAAGTGATATATTAAATAATAAAATAAAAATTCACAACCTGAAAGTGAATGCAACCTCGTAGTTAAAGATGGATAAATTGATGCAAACTCTGTCTAAATGTAACCATTTTTGGGTCATACTGAATTAATCATAATAACATATTTAAATTGACAGCCCTAATTAAAATTATTTTTCAACAAGCCCCAAAGCAATGCAAATCTGCAGGTAAATATTTAAACATCGCAAATTCTGCCTAAATCCAACACTTGAGCCATAATAAAGCAATCAAACAAAACGAACCTGTTAACTTGACATGAGGTATATGTATGTGCAAACCAAATAAACAAACCTTGGCCTATCACTCTTGCTCTACAAAGCTAAAATGTTCTGGTCTGTCCTCCTGTCTCTTTCCTTCAGTCTGTTTTAGATTGTTCACTTGTCCTCCAAATCGATGCATATTACTGCTCTCCTATAGTGAGTGCATTATGACACACTGTGGCTGGTCCACAGTCTCTGACAATTCAGCTCTCTCTCTCACACTGAGCAGCAGGAAGAGCTTTCATTAAAACCTTGCCAACTACTCTAAGTACACACAGTGCGCCGCTGTTATTCCGGGCATATCTGCCCTGCTCGCTGGGAGCCGCAACCAGAAAGGTCAAGAACAAAAGGAGACGGGACAATCTCCAGAGAATAGTTAAATAAAGACAATATAAAGAGAAAGAGAGAGCGCAAGATAGATAAAAATGATTGTGTACCCAAATGAGTGGGCATCTCAGGGTCTTCCATTGTGGCTGACAATAGATGCATCATATATGCATTTGCTCCTCATGCGGCCTGTTGTGTGCAGTCCATGTCCTTGGTTGAGGAGTGTCCATTGTGATGCTGTAATGGGGCTCAGCTGGCAACACTGATAATATGCTTACAATCAGCACGTCCGTCAACATGAGATGGCCTGTTTAGAGCATTCACACCTCTGAGAAATGCAAGGGTGGCTCTGCGTAAAGCTGTGAAAAGAACTCAATTACAGGTAGGAGCAAAAGCCAAGTCCAGTCTACATTCACTAGCTCGCTGAGCTCATTGTTTTTTTCAAAATACCCAACCGCATCTGAAGTATACAAATCAATTAATACTGGAATTCAGCATGTGAGAGAATGTTTTTCGCTGAAAACAGAAAAGACCTTGTCTGTGGTGACTGCGTTTAGTCCGATTTAATCATAAAGCTGGGGTAGAACAAAACCATAACACTGCCATGATCTTCCTCACTGGAGCTCCATGGGAGTTAGAACAATTCTGTACAGATGATGGAGGATGGGCTCACACACATCCTGTTTAAGGCTAATTCTATAGCTACTTCACCAGGTCCGCTCGAACAACAGCTTTTTAAAAAACTGAACGAATAGAGAGTGAGAGTGAATAAAGACCAGTTTCCTGATTTCAAAACTGAACAAATGAAATGTTCACCCTTGAAATGGTTAACTAATGGTTATTGTTAATGTAGGTAGACATAAGTAGACACAATCAGGCGTTTCTTCAACTGTGGACACTTTTAGCCATGTGGAATTAACATTTCACCACATGTCACTTACACATTTGGGATGGAAATAGTATTAATGGAAATGTAATTTGATCATTTTCTGGACTTCTTTGTCTTATTAAGGTAAATTTCATTACTAAAACCAAATATGGACTAAATACACACAATCATTTATTTATATATTTTTATATAAGGTATATATTAAATGATTATCATTTACAACAAATTTTAAGTGACTTTATTAATTTTAGATTGCAAAATATTAAAGTCTAGAAACAAGGCAATAACAAAAGATAAAGGCATGATTAAGCTTGTAATGGTTTTAATGTAATCTTCATCTAATAAAGATGTGCTAATATGCTGAATGGATGTTTTAATGAAATAAATTTGTAATAAAAAATTTATTTAATAAATTAAATTGATTTAATAAGGCAATTTATGATTGGTTATCGTAAATGTGGCTAATAAGCTCACTGCATTGGAAAGTTACAAATGTAACATACATTGCGTAACCCAAGGTTAAAATCTGTCTTTTAACGCACAGTGTGAAAAGCTTTAATATGCATAAATGTATAAAAAAAGAAAGCCATGACCTAGTGCATCTGTCGATACAATGTCTAAGATGAAAATATTTCAGCAGAAGATTGAAGGCAAAAATAAAGATTCTTCTGTTTTCCAGGATGGCGTGATGATGAACAAAAACAAAACAGACTCTGAGTATGAAAGACTTGTAATTAAAAAAGTGTCCATATGTAGAACAGCAGTGATTATCTTGTTTGTCTGCTTGTAGTTTCAAGAACAAGACCAGACAAGCAGTTTAGCAGTCAATCTCCGGGGCTTGTTTGAATTGAGACGGAAAAACACAGTGATTTTAGAGACAGAGATTTAGAAATTGTTGACCTGGTTAACACTGGGAAGGGTATTAAAACGGAGAAGATTGAAATTGGGTTTAGCTGATGTCAAGATACATGTGAATATCAGAAATACAAGTGTTTCAGACAGCAAGATCTCTTTCTGAGCTCGACCTTATATAATGTGGACCAAAAAAGTAGTTAGACACATGAGCCACACACAATGTCTAAATGCAATAAAAAAAAATAAAGAAATAATATATATTGGGGTCATTGTATGCTCATGCAATACTTAACTCTGTGTATGCATGCACTGAAAACCATCGTCTGCACCCCCATGTAAGCGTCTAAATCACTTCACTTTTACCTCGTGCAACACCCTATTTTCAGCACTTTTCCACTTTAAGGTGGACAGCTGTTTTTCTTCTTTACCATTAGCAACAGTCAACAGTAAATGGTTGCCTTCCAAAGCCCCTGATTTCACAGTCTTTATGTGTCTGCGGCCTCATGCCATGAAAATAAAGCCCCTTTCTCTTTGCTCTGTATAACATGACATATTCCCTCTGCTTCCTACCCTGAGAAACACTTCGCTGCATATTTTCAACCCGTCACAGTAACGCACCTCTGTGACACAAATGACGGAAATTATAATCTTTCAGTTAAATGTACCCAACCATCAAAAGACACTTTACATACACAATAGGCTTATAACTGTTGTTTGCATTTGAATTATTACTATGTTGAATACTTTGATACACAGTCTCTTCAAGTAAAAAAAAAATGCCATTTAATTAAATCTGAATTGAAAAGTGTCTATTGAATGAAAGTCCTAAATTTATTAGCAAGCTACTCCCACACAGTCTTCCAACTTCATGTGCAATATTTGTTTTTATGTTGTCAGTTTAAAAAACAAAAGTATTATATTAAAATTAACTTAAAAATCAAGTTTTGAATAATAATAATAATAATAATAAAGCTACTCCTGTTTGACCTGATGGCTCTAGACAGAACTTGGGTGTCATTTTGTACACTGTATGTCAAATGAGTGGTTGAGTCCTAGATGTTAATGCACAGTGCAGCATTTAGGCCATATTCCACTTAGAGTGGTTACAATCATCCGGGTTTAAATCACGCTCAAATATTTACACTGATGCTCGTAGGTGGCTATGGTAAGGGCCTTGACATTTCCCGACCAGGCGCCGAGTGGAGCCAATCACAACACACACTGGCCCAGCTAACCAATCACAGCACATCTCGTATACAGGACCTATTCGAGCCTTTCATGCCAGACTGGGGAGAGAGATGTTGTAATAATGTAAAATATGTTAAAAAATAATGTGTTTTTTAAACCACCTAGTGTAAGAGCCTGTTCTAATACACCCACAAAACATCAAGAAAAAGCATAATAGGACCCCTTTAAATAAAATAAAATAAATGTTCGTCAAAAAACACACTTGTGAAACTCCATTGCTGCCCCGGAAAAACAAACTGTATCCACTTTTAACATAACGCAGGGTTCTTTAGGAAGCTGAACAAAGTTATCTTTCCCTTACAACCAAAAACACAACTTTGGAGACACTCTTTCTGAGCCGGTCCCATGCAGCGCTGCCACCAGACGAAGCTCATGGATGGGAGCGATTTCGCTCTTGCTTTGTTCAATGCATCCGTGGGTGCGTTTTTCTGGGAGAAATGACCATACAAGGAGTTACACCCTCGTCTATGCAAAAACCCGGAAGTAAGATAACTTTGTCCATGCTTAGCTTGAGAATCCAACTCTTTAAGGATGTAAACAACTCTGAATGCATGAAACAGCATTGTACACCCCCTTTAATTTTCAATATGATAAAAAAATTGAAAGCAGTAAAAAAATAAAATAAAATAAAAATCCTACCCACAAGTAGTAAGTTCTTCCTCAAATTCAGCACACTGGATGAACGCACAGGAATCTGGATGCATGCTGATGACATCTGGTCAATGTGTGGCTGTAAATCGCTGTCAGCGTAAACAGCCCATTATGGGTTTGCACCAAAGCTGCCTCTCATCCAGACTCAAGTTTGAAAAGTTTGTGCTGAGGTCTTATCTGCATGCAACAGATGGTTTAGTCTGTTTGATCTACCTTAAAACCACCTGTAAAACGAGTGATAAGGTGTGTTGGGGGAAAAGAGAAAACATCTTGGTCTTACTGAGCACAAGGGCACCTTTCCTTTACCAAGACTTAGGTAAAAGCAAAGCATGCTGAATTCTTTGGTCACGAAAACATTAGGCTTTAGCACAAACTACTAAACTGCAAAAAAAAGGCATCCTATCTCTCTCTCCATCTGCCTCTCCCTCACTTCTTTCCCTCGTTCTCCTTCACTCCATCAGATTCTCTTCTCTTCTTTCACTCTCTCTCACTTTCGTCTTCATAACAGGACATTTGCTCTCACTTACAGGCGGCAGTGCACTTCCTCTCAAGGGCAAGAGAGGTGTGAGAGAAAGAAGTGCTCAGAATGAGAGATAGAGAGAAGCATAGAGCATGCTGTTAGCACCCTGTGTCATGGTTTGCCTCCCTTTAGGCTTAATTTAGACTTCACACACACGCACATATTGATATTAGCAGCGCATAGAAAAAAGACACTTTCATACTGCTCGAGGTCTCGAGTGAGACAACGCACAGGTACAGCTCCACCGATGACAACATGACTTCCTCCTGTCTGAGTGATGGAGGGGCATATGGGGCAGATATTGCACAGATGTCACACAGACGTTGCGTGGACGTTGCTGAATGAGTTCCCTTGTCATGGTGTTGTTATACAGCGTGATAACAGCATGACAGTTCGCACACTCACTGTGTTTATTAATGAGGCCCTCTTGAACAGGCCCTTATGACCTGCTGACACACAGACGCACAGAAATCAGCATGAGGAAGTAGTCAAACTTATTTGAATGATGGGTAACTTTCAAATATGGATGTTTGTGGGAGGATGTGTCCAAAACCAATTTTTTTTTTTTTTTTTTACTATGGAAATACACTAATAATTACACAGGAAGAAACTTTTTTCAATCAGGATGAAACGGCATTTGGAACACATTTCACTTGCATACCACACTGAAAAAAAACCATGATTTACAATTTTCAGTCAGAAATAGGGTAAAAGTTCACAAATAATTAAAAAGGTACACATTAAATTAAACTTGAAAGACTAAAATGTATTATTATTATTGTAGTATTACAATATACAGATTTTTTTAAATTATTATTATTATTATGCTACAAAAAATATTTTTATTTTCTGTGCTGTTTTTGCTAGTAAAAAAAAAAACCTTTTTTAAATTTATTATTATTATTATTTTGGAGGAAATTTCAGTGGTACAATATAACATTAAAATCTGCTTTAGAAACAAAATATAGCCTAGAATTTAAGTGAATTAAGAGAAAAAAATTACTTTCAAATCTAAACAACTTCTAAACCACTTCAAATAACTTTTTAAACTTCATTTAAATTTTTTTTCAGTGTATTCATAAAAAAAAAAAAAAAAAAGTAGGGCAGAACCTGATTTTATCCATTAGGGACTGATCAGTTTATGAAAGTCAGGTGCTTCTTCCAGAAACATCATGAGCTTTTGAACAGGATTTTTAAACAGGATCAATAATTTTAACATTAATAAGGCACTAAAAAATAGGCTATTTAACTATTTTTCAAAGACAACATTAACTATAATAGTGGCTTATATAATGCTAAAACAGCTGAATTTGCCAATCGGTTAACTTTATTTTACCTCAGAAATCAGAAGATAATTATTTTAGAATTATTACTGTGTAATAACTACAAATTATTACTATGTAATAACTACATGGTTGTAGAAAGACTTTATTGGAGTGTCAAATTATAAAGTAATGAAGTGTTATAAAAAAGTTCCTTTTGATCTTCTGAAAATAAATTTTTGCATTTTCTAAGCTGAAAGTGATTGTAGAAAGACATTAAAAACAGATGTAAACACTACACTCATCAAGCAAATATATAAATGAAAAGATCAGAAGTTGAGGATTTTATGGACGAGTCTTAGTTCTGATGAAATGTGCAGAGAATGTTAGGGAGTTCACTCTGTATGAATATTGTGAACAGCGGCATCTTTCCTCAAATTTTGTATACTATAAAGCTCAAAGCCACATTTAGAGACGGCTTTCATTACATAAAAACGCGCTCAGAAAATGTGGCCCTCACGAACACATTTATTTCCAGTCACAACCCACTGTGACGGTACAACATCAAGGAGCGCGTGTGTCCTCTTCAGCTGCGTGTCAGTGCACAACTGGTTCAAGTGTGCAGGGTAATAGAGGGATGATCTGTATGATAAACACAGTTTGTAGGTGCTCAAATGCTTTGTACACATCTACGCACGCGAACACACACAAAGGCATCAGAAAGGAGTCAAATAACTCCCTCGATCAGATTCTCTCATCATATTCTGTGATTCTCTCCTGTCTAAAGAGGCCTTCAAATAGAGCCATCACAACTCCATAAGCATCTAGCTCCCTGTCATCACAAACACAATCAAACACACACACTTCTCCTCTAAAATATCCTCATTCATAGTTTAGTCCACTCCTCTACACATATGCACCCCAGGGGAAAAAAGCACATAATGGCCAGAGTGGCCCTGGCTCACCCAGATTGGCTGCTCTTTTTTACCAATAATAAGCAATAAATAATTTGGAAATAATAAATGCAATAAAAGAGTCAATTTTCAATTTATCATTAAATAAACATGTACGGTAAATAAATCACTTCTCAAATTAAAATCAATAGAATTTAAACTGTTAACTATATATATACACACACACACACACACAATATATATTTACAACTGTTCAAGATTATGTCTAAAATAAAAAAAATGTGTACATAAATACATTTAAAAAATTTGAAATGTAACTATTTTTATATTTATATTTATCATTATTATTATTATTTTAAATCATTGCAATTTTTAACTCAATACAAAAGTATTATTTATTCCTACATTTAACTATTTTAAAACATAAATTATATTTTCAGATATATCTGTTTATCTGTCAACTTTTCTTTTTCTCATTTTTTTAAGTAGAATTCCTAGTCTTCCCCAAACAATGTGAAATGAATATATGTATTGAAAAGTTATTTTTTTATATTAAGTTACAATATTCATTCACGCAACAATGCAATATGAGAAACACAGTCCTTCCTCCAGCATCACAGTATATATTAAGTTAACTTTGTGTGTGTGTGTGTGTGTGTGTGTGTGTGTGTGTGTGTGTGTATATATATATATATATAGACACCAGCTGAAATCTATCAGTAATTAGAAAGCAATCCTGCCCCAAGTCAGTGGAAATTCATATTAGCTGGTTCAGTAACAAACTGATGGCCTATAAAAAGGTGTCTCATTACCAACGTGTCACACAAGAAATATTTAATGATGGGTAAAAGCAAAGAGCTCTCTCGAGACCTTAGCAACCTTATTGTTGCAAAACATAGTGATGGCATGGCATTGGTTACAGAAAGATTTGTGTACTCCTCAATGTTCCAGTGAGCACTGTAGAGGCCATAGTCCGGAAGTGGAAAAAACATTATTTCACCATAAAACCGGCCATGACCAGGTGCTCCTCACAAGATTTAGAGTAAAAATAATTATCAGAAGGTGCCAAGGACCACTTATAGAGCTTCAGAAAGAGCTGGATTTAGCAGGTAAAATTGTTTAAAGTAATGCACTCAACCGCAGTGGCCTATGCATGCTCACCATGCAAGACTCCAATGCTGAAGTAAAAGCATGTTGAATCTCGTTTAAAGTTTGCTGCACAACATTTAGACAAGCCTGTGAAACACTGGGAGAATATAGTCTGGTCAGATAAGACCAAAATTAAACTTTTTGGATTAAATAATACACACCATGTTTTGAGGTCAAATGGCACTGCAAAAATGTTCAGAGAAATTCTTGATATAAACCTGCTGCCATCTACCAGGATGATGAAGGAGGAACAAGAGTGGACATTTCAGCAATAGAATGATCCCAAACACAACCAAGGAAACTCTCAGTTGGATAATAGAAAGGCCCAGCCAATCACCTGACTTGAATCCAATAGAGAATCTATTGAAAGATCTACAGATCAGAGTTCATAGAAGAGGCCCACAGAACCTTCAAGATTTGAAGACTGTTTTTGTGGAAGAATGGGACAAAATCACACCGGAGCAATGCATGCGACTAGTTTCTTCATACAGGAGGCGTCTTAAAGCTGGAATTACCAACAAAGACTTTTGGACAAAGAATTAAATACATTTAAGTAAGCGTGTTCAATACTTTTTTCCTCTGGGTCATTCTATTTTATTACACAGAACTTAATTTCTGAACTTAATTGTTTTGTTTTCTTTGTATGGATTACTTGGGTTGTTAAAAATTTTTTATGTCAACAGCACTTTTAGAAATACATTTACTGAGAAACGTAACGTGATGTGTTCAATACTTATTTTACCCACTGTGTGTGTGTGTGTATATATATATATATATAAACAGCATTGTTTCAGTGTATTCATGCAGGAAAAATTAGGGCAGTTATAGGGACTGATTGGATAATAAAAGTGGGTGCTCTTACTTTCCTGCAGAAAACCAGTCAGACTAGATTACCATTGTAACCTGCTCACTAGGTCTTGGAGCAGCGCTATTGTTTCATAAAAGCAAAGGAAAATGAGTACACCTCACAATATTCTTGATAAATTTAGAGCATAGACACAGAACAGAAGTCCACCCTATTTCAACAAGATCCACCCACTTCATTCCTGGCCTCGCTAGTGATGCACACAAAGTCTATGCTATCATACAGGAGCTTGTGTTGTTGGCCAGGTTGCTGGACAATATGCATTCCCTATCCTCAGTGTGTGTGTGTGTGTGTGTGTTCACTAGTGAGCAGATCTAGTGGGGGCCGAGCAGGGGGGTGGAGTCCGGACGACCATCAAAAGGTCCATCCACAGTGGAGCTCATTATAGCTTGTACAATTCTCACTCAATCTTACATGGGCCAAAATCACTCCCGAAAACCTCCGTTACCATACTGTCTCTCTCTCTCTCTCTCTCTCTCTCTCTCTCTCTCTCACACACACACACACACACAGACACACACACACACACACACACTTTTAAAAAAGACATGTCAGAAGTAAACAAAGCCTGAGCCTGAGCACTAATTAAATAGATGAGCTGTATTAACATAACCTGAATGCCCTGGCCAATTCCACCCCCCTGTATTCCATCCCAACACACACTCACAAACACACACACCCTTAAATTTTTATTTTTTTGTTATGATCCGACCAGCAAGAGCCAATTGTTGGCCGGTGTAATTACCATTAGACCACGGCGGCTGGCTCTTTGATATGGTAATGAAGCTACAGCCCCCCCTTCAACTGCCGCCTACCCCCCCGACATACACTCTCCTCTTGTCTGACAATCTACCGAACATGAATTTCAAACAGCCTCCTCAGCACCTGACAAACGCGGCTGAGCTCCCCCGATGACCCACAATGCACTAGGGCATGGGACGCCACCGAAGGGAGGTGAGCGGGGGACGGCGCAGGCGGGTGACACGGATGACGTTTTTAGAACGAGGAGGAGGGGGATGAAGACATGTTCAAATGACAGGTTTGCAGCTTTTGGATTGGATAGGTCGTGTTGGAGCGAGAGATAAGGGTCAAAACTATGCTGTCAAATCCAGGATGTCTTCCCACCCCAGCTGATGGCGGTATTTTCAGCTAAATTGCATGTCACTTAACATAAATTTTGGGTCACTGTGATCTTGCGTTTGACGGCAAAGAACGGTTGAATGTGTGTATTCTATAAACATCCTATGAATGCATCAGCCCCGATGATGTCACTGACATGAAATGACTGGCAGTTAATTAAATTATATAATTATAAATGTGATATTTATTCTCTGAGACCACTGTATGCAAAAATAAATACCCAAAGGTTCAAGAATCCATTAATTTATTAAAAACAATAAAATATATAACAGCATAGTTCTTACCCATTTCTTACTATTAATTAACTATCAACAACTAACTATTTTGCCTCAATAAACTCCTAATTTCTGCTCATTAA
The DNA here is from genome assembly GCF_003368295.1 of Carassius auratus. Lineage (NCBI taxonomy): Eukaryota > Metazoa > Chordata > Actinopteri > Cypriniformes > Cyprinidae > Carassius > Carassius auratus. The sequence continues at coordinate 113,363 of NW_020523417.1, read as the reverse complement.
CAGTAAGTACACTTCTAAATTTTGGGGTTGGTAATTTGTTTTGTTTTTTATGCTATAAAAAAAAAAGCTTATGTTCACAAAGGCTTCAAACTTTTTCATCAAAAATACTGTAAAACAATAATATTCAGGAGTATTACGATAACTGAAATTTATATTAAGTAATTTTTTTTCCTGTAATGGGAAATTGGTATAGGTTCATATTATTCATATTATTATCAATTCTGAAAACAGGTTTCGCTACTTTTTTGTCCAAGTGGAAATATTTTCTAACAATGTTTAAGTTATTACTGTCACTTTTGCTCAATTTAATCCATCCTTGCTGAATAAAAGTAAACATTAATTAAAAAAAATACATATTTATATTACTAATCCCAAACTTTTGAACATTAGTGCATATAGATATGAATGAAAAAGGCAGGTACAGTTTAAATATACTGTATAACGTCCCTAAAATGTCCATTCTAGAGGTGTTCTAAGTAGTTTCTTGGACATAATATGATCGATTATGTGTTGTAGGTGGTCACTTGGTAACACTTTACATCAGGGAACACATTCTTAATAATTAACTATGACTTTTGCCTCAATAAACTCCTAATTTGCTGTTTACTAATAGTTAGTAAGATAGTTGTTAAGTTAAGGTTTGGGGTATTAAATGATCTAAAATATGGTCACGCAGAGTAAGGCATTAATAAATGCTTTGTCAGTAAATAAATTGTTTGTACTCCAGATAAAGTTGTAAGTCTAAGTTTAGAAGCTTCTTAAGCCACATGATTTAAGGTGTCTTTTATGTGTTAATAGCTATGTTTTCATCTCCCAGTTTTAATGCGCATTTTGAAGTATCACATCAGAAACAAGTGACGGAAACACCAAATTTCGAATAAAAATTCACACAAAGTTTTTGACTTGTGCGAAAAAGAGTTAATGCGAATAATGGAAGATGGAAACGCCTTTGCAGAATAAATTCCTCTATTAGCATCAAAAAATTCATTTGTCTTTGCTTTGGGAAGGCATAACCCAACTAACTAGCGGACCGATCTCATTCCACAGCATCCGAAATGTTATGGTCATTCTGAAATGCCTGAGCAAAGTCTGTCATCAAAGTGTTTCTGTATAATAGCCTCCCAGAATCGTTTTACACGACTGCGTTCTCAAACAGCAGGCATCCACCTCCGAAAGCAATGACCGCATTTATTTTGTTTAATATAAGTAATTTATATGAAAATTATTATATTCAGTGGCTCTTTGACTCGTTGAATGGAAACGGTGCTTATTTGCAAATGTTTTATGCGATATTCCAATTTTGCACATACAATTTAATTTGCAACTTTGGATGGAAACCCGGCTATTGTGCGCCAAAGTTTCCTACTTAAAGGTTTGAGCAAAAGTGATATTTACCTTAGCAAGAATCGCATAATATGACAGAATAATAAACTTTTTAGCTCTCGTTGCACAAAACAAACAGCCACGCAGGAGCGAAAGGCTAGCCCTTACTCACAGATATACAAACAAACAGACACACACACAAACAAACACACACGGCAGAGGGAGGCAGGGCGGATCAGAGGGGAGTCCAGATGGACGGAGAGAGCCTCAGTGTCCCCACACCCTCACGTGTCATATGTTGTCCCATCTGTACCATCACGGCACGGCCCCCCAACCCCAGGGACGCGCACACGCACACACTCGCATATACACACACATGCATTCCATATCGCTCACCCTATGTCTCCTGGGTATGACACAAACAAACTTCCCGCACCCATTGTGTTCACATGTGACGATCCGAGCCGCCGATGCAGAACGTTTGTATGTCTCTCTAGAGTGTGTGTGGACGGTTTGCTCTGGCTGTTAGAGACCTTTAGAGAGGATATCACCTCTGCCCTTCACTTCCAGCTCTCGGCTTATTTAACACTCCGTTGGTGCTCTCCACGCAGCAGCGCTCTATTAAATATGCTCTTTGATACGGGAACACACTCTGCAAATGTACGGAGCACTACTTAGAGGTTAATTCCTTTTCAGCTATTCAATTGTTGATGAGAGCTCTCAATATGTTCAGTTTCAGAGCTCGAAAGCGAAAGTGAAGAGAGTCATCGACCAACACTACTAAAACAACTAAATTAAAAACAAATGCTTCTAGTTACAAAACACCCATGTAATTATCAATGATTTGCTCAAGAGGAAGAGACCTAGATGGTGTTTTCTTTTTATTTTTTCAGGTGTCCTGCACTATTTACTTGTGCTGTTGGGTTTGAGGATATGTATATACTAGTGCACTAGTATATACATAGTGCACTAGAGTCTTTCTCTTTTGGGAAAACAGTTAAAAAATACTGATAATTCTTTTGAACCCATCATGAACTACAAACTTGTGTCCAATGAAATGCTGTCTACAATAAGAATTTCCCGCCCCATAATTAACCTGTAAATGACTATAATGTTGTATATACTGTGATAAACTAACACCTATTGGCTATTTAAGAAACAAACAAGCAAATCAAGGATGCAGCCTTCGATCTGTCCCACTCAAACATTCAATTGGAATATGTCAAACAAAATAAATTTCTACAAAGAGCTACTCAAAAATTTATTCTCAGTATTTTTTTTCCTGAAAGAAATTACTTTTATTCAGCAAAAAGATTAATTAAATTGCTCAAAAGTGACAATAAAAAGGTGACAATAAAAGATTATATTTCTATTAGTTTAAAGAAAAGTTTAAGTATATAATACTCAAGATCTCCATGAGAAAGTACAAATAGTAGATGCTACTTCTTGTTTGGCTCTATGAACTCAAACTCATTTCCTATTAGACTGAGGTTCAACTACAGTCCATGGCTTCAGAAACCTATGATGTTTCTGCAGTTTCTGCAATGTAAACAGATACAAATCCAACTTTTCACCATTGAAGCCTTGACTAGACGCTATTAAAGATTTAATTGCACAGTTATAATCTACGTTTCTGAAAAATGCATGGCGCCAACCTGAGTTCTGGTTGCTTTGCTGAGAACACAAGACCAGCGAGATGAAAGGGAAACAGATTCCGGGGGAGAATTCCAGGAGGCACTCAGGAGTTTACTTTAAATGATCAGCAAGCATGTAACAATACCTCCCACTAATGGAGGTGTTTTGTTGGTTTTAATCCACCTAATTGGCCCAGGTTCAGCATTACCGGCGAAAAGCCGAGAATAATGCTAGTACCTGTTCCCCTCCTCTCCTTCTGTTCATCTCAAGGAGAAGGAAACCCAAAGGACCAGGCATTACTTTAACCCACAGGAAGAGAGAAATCCCAAAGGGGGCAAGAGGATGAGAATGAGAGCGAGAGAGGTTTTCTCTCACCTGAGATGAATAGAGCAGGTGATGTTTATGTATGATTCTCATTATTTAAAGCTCTTGCATTGATGAAGGAGATCACATGGTCTGCCTGACATGCAGTAGGAAGCGCCTGAAGACCAATCGATCTGTGGAATGAGGCTGGTTCCTGGAAATTGCTCTTAAAGGAACAGATCACCCAAAAATGAATATTCTATTGTGCCACTCCAAGCCTGAATGGCTTTCTTTGTTCTATGAAACATAAAATAAGATATTCTGAAGAGTGTGCACTCTGCTCTTTTCCATACATGCACAATAAATGGGAACTGATGTTTTTATGCTTCAAAAAAGATGCTTTTGAGATTAAAACTTACGCATAATGCATTAAAATATTCACAAGCATGCATTAAAATGATCAAAAGTGAACACAATGCATGTCACAAAAATGCTGATCTTCTGAACTTTCTATTCATCAAACAATCCTAAAAAATCTATATATATATATATATATATATATATATATATTGTTGGTTTGCACAAAAATATTAAGCAGTTGTTATAAATACTGATATTAATAAGACATATTTCTTAAGCAGCAAAACAGCATATTAAAATGATTTCTAAAGAACCATGTGACTGAAGTTTGGAGTAATGGCTACTAATATTCATGGCCATCACAGGAATAAATTATTCAAATAATATATTTCAAATCAGAAAACAGTTTTAAATTGTAAGATTTCACATTATTAACATTTTAACTGTATATTCGATCAAATAAATGCAGCTTCTTTCAAAAAAAAAAAAACATATAAATAAGTAATAAAATAAAAATCTTACAGACCCAAACTTTTGAACCGTAAGGAAACTGTACTCTATTATAATACGGTTTTGTGCGAGTCGCACAAAACATCGGATGAGCACTAAAAACTTTCATGCCACATTAAATGTTGCTACTTTATTCATAGCCATTGCTGTGTAAATAAAAAGAGGCTTGTTATCGCTGTATGACTGAGCATTGATTTAGTGAGTTCAGATACTAGATCGCTGGAGAGCTCAGGTCATTGAAAAATCTCTCGCTTGGACTATTCCTCCATTTCTCCAGAGGCCTCTCTCGTCCTCTTCTGCCCTATTCGAACACTTGGCGAACTGAAGCAATTACAAGCCCTGACGGCAAGCCCACATCATATGGAATTGGATTGTATGTAGACGAGCTTTGGGTTGTTTATATGGAAATGCGATTGCTGTGTTGATTAGGGAGCTCCGTCCCTGCCTACGCCCTTCATCGAGGCACCTCGCAGGGGACGCCGCAACCTACAAGACACACAAACACATCGATGTAATTCACTCAAGAGCCTCATTTTTCATAATGAGTGTGTCTTTATGTGGCCTCTGCTGTTTTCACACACTGTGAGCAGTAATGACTGCGTATACATTCACAAGCGTGTTTGCCGCAATTAGCCCGACGGCCGCTCGGGTGAGAGAGTTCAGGTACTGAAGAGAGCCGGAGTGGGGCAGGTCTACTGGGAGGGGGACACAGGGAATACGGTGGCACTGGCCATATTGAGAGAGATGCTCAGGAGGGAATTTGGAAGAGGAGTGTGGGACAATCTGTCGCCTGATGACAGATGATGTGATTCACTCAATATTGTACTCAGAGAGAAGGAATTTATATATATATTTTTTTTTTGATAAGTCTTAGGGTTGAACCGACTAGTCGATTATTTCTGTGTTGACTAGATGATCACATGACTTCGGTCACAAGTGAAAAACATAACTGCATAAAGTAATAATAATTAAGATTTGTTATGTATTATGAAAAAATATTAATTAACAATAAGCAATAGCATATTTATTTAGCAGTAATTAAAGGTAGAAAATGGAACCTTATTGTAATGTGTTGCCACATGAAAAGTCCTTTCCACAAAGTGCACCCTAGTGGATGTGAAATTAGATTTGCATATAACTTTCAACTACCAGATACAATATATTTGAACATGAACTTGAAAGGGTGAATCTAAAAGCCATCTGAGTACATTTACTGTGCTCACACACAGTTTAGCTTAGGGGAAAAAAATCAATATAGTAAAATATCATGATATATTACCCCAGAAGTTATAATATTTCCAAAGCAAGAATCAATATATTTATTTCGATATTCATTTTAATATTTCTCACATTTATATTTTTGGGACTGAGGGACCACTATTCTCTAAAAGTCTCTGAAAAAGGTCAACATGATGTGACATTAATTCAACACACAATCATTTCTATTTAATCAAAGAGTGAGCTAATAATAAAACAGTTTAAAACACTGATGCAGTGCAGATTTATGAGAAATAAAGAGCCAAAAGACTGCAATATATTAGGTTTTTGAATTACAATGAATGGAAATGAAAGTCTCTTGGCTCACTGAACTCAAAAAAAAAAAAAAAAATCCAACAGTAAACCTTGTAATATTGTGAAATATTATTAGAATTTAAAATAACTGTTTTTTTTTTTAATATAAATTATTCCTGTGACCAGAAAAGCTGAATTATCAGCAGCCGTGTCACATGATCCTTTAGAAATCATTCTAATATGCTGATTTGCTACACCAGAATTATTTCTTATCATTATCACGAAAACTGTGATACATTTTCCAGGATTTTTTAATAAATAGAATGTTTTTTTTTAGCATCATAAATGTCTTTATTGTCATTTATGATCGATTTCATTCATTTTTGATGAACAAAAGTATTAATTTCTTTATTTATTTATTTTTTTTAAATCTTGACCCCAAAGTTTTAAACTACTGCATAGGCAAAAATAAATGCAATATAATATTATTATGACCTAAATATCAACATAATATGATACATAATATCAACATAATTGATTACCATTGAATCACCCTAAAAGAAATCAAATATTTTCCCAAAGGCTGACAGACAATAAAGTGAGTAGGACCAAACCATCTTTAGACATTACATGAAAACTTCAGAATGAATCTTGCAATATATATCCAAGCTTTTGTGCTCAGCATCCACTGATTTTGTATTTTAAGTGATCACTTAGTAGTGATCAGGCAAATCCTGATTTTCTTTTTGGAGAAGGCCAAGGCCTGTGAAAAATCCCCAGCTCTGTTCCTCATGTGCTTTTTACAATGCCAAGCACAACTGGTTTCCAATTCTCTGTGTGTATTTACACTGGTGACTACGGAAGAGTAAACAGGCGCTTTGTTAGAGAGTACTAGAGGCCTGACGTGTGTTGTACACACACCAACACAGAGCTGTACTTTTCAGCTCAAACATGGGCTCAGCCGTGTCCTCTATCATGCCTGTGTCTGTTTACAGAGGAAGACAAGTGTCCCCGCAGCAATCGGCTTGTGGAGAAACTGTTTGGAGTGCATGCAGGTGTCTAAGAGTAAAGGGGACACATGCATACACAAATGGATGCATCGGATCCGTTCTTTTGCTTTACGCATAAACACACACACACATGCTTTTAGCTGTAGCTGTGTTTTCCAATAAAGGAAATTTGCATCATGAGTGGAGGTCATAGAGGTCATAACATCTAAAACAACTTTACAGCTCTACAACTTCCCTCTGCACTACATGATTTCCTGTCTGTGTGGGCTAACCGCAGGCGGAACTTCCTTTAGATGTGTACTGAGAGAGGAAGACAGGTCAGAGGTCACACAAGCATACTTGTCCATGCCCCACACACAGCTTGCGATCCAAATGCTTGAACACGTTAGTACAACAATATTTCACTGTTTGTACTGCACAAAGGAAGCTACAGTCACAGAAACATAAACCTTTATGAAGAGGCTGATGACCTTTCAGTCCAGCCAGGATGTTGTTCAACACATAAATGAGTCACCTAAATACACCTAATACAAGTTCAAAGTGATGGGAGATCTTTTTTTAAATAGAGATGGGATTATGAGATATATATTTTCTTTAGAAATACTGTAACCTTACAGAAACTTTCCAGAACAGAAACAGTCTTCCTTAAAAATAAATACACTTTTAAAGAGGCTAAGCTGCAAAAGCACTTTGTTCTGAAATGCTTGGATTTCTGACATCAGAAATGCAAAATATAAACATATGGCAGCCAAAGTTTGCATTTCACTCATGGCCAGTCATGGTGAATTATTAAAAAGGAAGTACAATTAATACTTAAAGGGGGGGTGAAATGCTCGTTTTCACTCAATATCCTGTTAATCTTGAGTACCTATAGAGTAGTACTGCATCCTTCATAACTCCAAAAAGTCTTTAGTTTTATTATATTCATAAGAGAAAGATAGTCTGTACCGATTTTTCCCGGAAAAACACGACAGGCTGGAGAAGTGACGTGTGGGCGGAGCTAAAGAATCACGAGCGCGAGTAAGCTTTTGCTTTGAGAGCGTTTGGAAGCTGTGACATTACTGTGAGGAAAAAAACATCCAAAACAAACCATGGCTAACAGTCAGATTCAGCCGTATATTTATGATCCAGAATCAGATTCTGATGATTCTGATCAGAAGCCAGTCATTTCTGCAAAGCACTCATTCAGCCATTTATATAGTATTAAAGGCATAGCAGCAAAACATATGCCATTTAATTCTAAAGGTCAGAAAGGCGAAAGATAGAAAATAGTCTTGTAAAACTATAACAAAAATGATCAAGTCAAGTCTGCTTTATTGTCAATTATGACTGTTTTCAACCTTTTCAAACATTATAAGCAGACCAAAAAAAAGAAATAAAAGGAAAATAAAAAGAATAAAATGATAATATAATTTATGATATGACCCCTTTAAAAGCACACAACATTCTTGCCACTATCTGAGCCTCAAGCTTGGCTATCTTTCCTGGACAGTGTCAACAGCAAACCTATTTGTCATTTAATATGAAGGTCTGTGAAGCATGCACTTGAGTGTATTTGACAGGAAAGTAAAAAACAAAAAAAACAATCTGATTTTAGGAGTGTGGCTGTTTCCAGTTGACTGCATCGGCAGCTGAGTAGCTCTGCAGTGACCCGTGTGTGTGTGTATTTGTGTGTGTGTGTGTGGACAGGGTACAGACTGCCTTCAGAGAAATGGTCATGGGGCAACTCTCAGCTGCCCTGTATTGTTGCTGCAAACACACAAAGCACACAGCCTGGCCCTCCAGCTGGCCCCGTGCCCCCTCCCTGTGGCCCTGTCCTCTCTCTCGATCTCATTCTTTCCGTCTTTCTGCTTCTCTTGCTCTGCGTTTGTTCTGATAACTGTGACCCTGCTCTCTGTATCATCACTTCACCTCCTCCCACTAAAAAAATGCCAACCAGCTTACTCCTTTCTTTTGGGAACATACACATAGTGAAGTTTTGAAAGTGAAAATCCTGAAAATCATTCCCAAAATTGAGATAAGTGACAGAGAAACTAGGGGGAAAAAACACATTTAGCCTGATTGGTATTAGCTATTTTCACATTCCATTAACAAATAGCAGTCAACATCAGCAGTAGCATATACTATACATGACCTTTTGCTCTCTCTCCCAATGGTGAAGGTCCGATCTGGCCACTTTGTTTTATGGCTGACTGGCTGATGGCTGTTCTGCCGGACTGGGATGGGGCACTTCATTGGCTGACTGTTATAGTGTAGCCATGGAAACTACTAGCCCATGATAACCATGATTAGAGGTGTCATGATGAAACAATACGGCACAGAGCGATAATGTGTCTTTGATGAGCACATCCCAGCCATTGTGAAGCAGTAATTGATTTTTTTACCAATACGGCAGTCTTGGCTTGTGTCGGTCGACAACAATGGGGTGTACGGATATAGAAAAGGAGTAAAAATAGGAACTGACCTATAAAGGATGTGAAAGAGATGAGTGCTGCTTGTCTTCAGACCACAAACCCATTGGTGAGCAGATGAACCCTGGGGTAGAGAAGCAGAGGAAAGGAGAGAAGTGAACAAAACCAAAAAAGGAAGGAGGAAGACATTGAAGAAATTGAAAAATCTAAATGAATTTACTCACCTTTTTTTTTCTTTCAGAACCTAAATGACTTTTTCTTCTATGAAAAACAAAAGGAGAAATTTTGAAGAATGTTCACACTGTTTTTCGTATGGAAAACAGTGTGAACTTTCTTTAAATAATTTTGTGTTCTATGGAAGAAAGAAATCATACGAGCTTAAAAAGGCATGAGATATGACAGAATTTGTACATTTTGTTGAACCCTCTCTTTAAATATTGAACAGCTATCCAGAAACAGATTGAAATACATCCACAGAGACCCTTTCAACAGGTGGGAAGGGAAAGAAATACACATACACACACATGTGTTTGGGGGGTTGAGTGCATGTGCGTGTTCACCTGCGTGTTAAGAGCTCTGTTCTAATCTTTATGGTAATAAACTCTGGCGGCTACTTGGCTGCCGGCACTGCAGATCAGGCTTTAATAGAAAGTAAATGTGTTTGCTGAGAAAGGGGAAGAGTCACTTGAAATGGGACTAATGTATTCCTTATTGAGTTGAGTGAGTGAGTGTGTGTGTGTGTGTGTGTGTTGCCACCGGGTCAAGTGAAGTAGAGTGACGCTTATGAGCCTCTCAACTAGCAGCAATCACACAGACACATACGACTTGTAACCTGACACACAATTTGGGTCATTCAGATTTAACATTTCTATTAATTATTGGTGTTTGCTAAGGCAAGCATTGCCAATATGACTGCTTATACATAGCAAAGAGTTTTTTTTTTTTTTTTTAAACACGCCACGATAAAATTATACCTCAAACTGTTTGAGGACAGGTGTGCTATTATTTTTGATCAGACTTGACAACCACCCAAAACACCCTACCATTATGGTGATGACTTTCACAGGGTCAAACATTTGCGAATTTTCATGGGTCAAATCCAGTCATTGCATAGAAATCTACACATTTGGGAATTTAGTGAGGGAAAGATTTTGAAGGACCAATGTGTTCAAGTTGGTCACTGTGAACTGGCCTTCATTTCACTACACTACTGACAACAGACCATCATACTTTTTGCTTGTGAAATTTTACAATATTTGATTGAAGATGACTCTGAGCTCATCAAATCAAAGCTTAAAAATAAAAATCTCTATAAAATAAGTATTAAATGAACCTATGGTGTGGTAAATGAATTTTTTAATATAAAACTAATCAATTGCCTCCCAATGAATACATGGTCATACTAACTGCTTGCATAATAATTAATATTTTGAGATGTCAACTAGCCATACTGGTTTTCATATTTCAAAGGTATTTACATGGCACTCTACAAATAATTTACCATGGCGCATGTCCAAAAATCCACACCAATGTCATGGTACCAAGTATCTTCTAGTCACGCTACACTCCTCCACAGTCTCTGCCTTTATCTCATGGTCACATAAACTTCATTCAGACAGAAAAACAACATCAAGCATGTGCACACAAGAAGCTCTCTATTATGCACACTCATGATCCACACAAAGCAAATGTACACTAGACAAAGTGCACAAAGTCTTAACCAGCAAACGGGGATCTATTCACTCCTGTTTAAAAAGGTCACCATTTTCTCTGGCTAAGCGCCCTGTGTCTACTGATAATTTTATGCATAAACAAATGGCAAATTTGTGCCACATAAATATGTATTAGCAATTAATAATGTCCCGCGTCTGTGGCGATGCCAGGTGCATGCGAAATCAGCACGGGCACTCTGCAGCGCTGGTGCCTTTGTTTTCCTCTAGCTCTCTCAGGGTTGCCACAATAGGCGCACAATAGATGCACAATGGGCACCCGTAACAGGGCACCGTGCCCCTGAGACAAGCCAGGCTCCCTGAATGAAGCCACCATCACCTGGGCAGAGCCAAAACAATGCAGGCATCACCAGACAGCTACGGGGGTATTATTGAATTAGCAGCCGCGTTGTGATTAAGGGTTTAGAGGGGCATTTAGTGGTTTTGCTTTTTAAGTAATGATGAATTTGATGACTGAGGCAGCCAGGGATCCACGTGTGTGTGTGTGTGTGTGTGTTTGACAGAGAGATTGAATATAAAAACACACGGCTGCACTCACATGCACACACACCTGTTCATCAGCAGAAACACCTGGAGGCCGTCTGTCCCATTTTTACCTTGATGTCACAAAGATCTCTATGTCAGTGAGAGCGGTAACGTGTGCGCGCACGCTGCTACTCAAATAAACAGATCTGTTAGGCAGGGCAGGATCTTTCGGGACATCACAATGCCATTATTGTCTCACTCAGACAGAGATCAGGGACGAGACGGACAGAAAGCGCAGCTCCTCTTTTTCTCTAGTGTTTAATAGGATCAGATAAACACAATGGTTCTGATAAAGTGCCCGGCTAACATCATACTGAGATTGAGAGAGAGAGAGGGAATTAAAGGGTAGAATGGGGGATTGCGAAAGCATTTGTATCAGACATAGCGGATGACAGTGGGGCTTATTTAGGGAAAGAAGAGGATTACCAGCCGCCAGCCTGCGGTTGTGCTCCGCTTCGACTCTCTATAATCACTGCGATCATAAGACCAGCACAATTCAGCTCTGCTAATAATGCACACACACATCTGCCTATTCATTTCAGCTCTAATGCAATAATAACCCTGAAACATCTGGTAATGAAACTCGCTGGAATCAAGATGGGCGGATTTGGCGACATCTGTCCCTCCGCTGGCTCCAACCTGTTCTGGGTCTTCAGGCTTAAAGGAAATATGAAATCAATAGTGACCTTGTCAAAATTACTAAATTTGTCCTAATGTACATTTTTGGTTTTATGGTGCACAATTAATCGGCATATCTTTTTCTGAAGAAAACTAAATGCATTAGTATTCTCTTACTGTCAGATATCATAACATCCCCTTAATTCTGAAACGACTTTCTTTTTCTGATGACATCACCTAGGCCATGCAGGTTATTGGATAATGTTAAACATTGGCATAAAACATCTTTACCAAAACCATTTTACTTCTGTAATATTGTGCATTTATGAGTAAAGCGCAACATAAAAGCAGAAAAACAGTAGGATGGAATTGTTTTTAATAAATGTTAAAAATCTGTGCAATAAGTAAGTAATTTTTGAAAAGTTGCATTACAAATCAGGGGCCAAAGCATAAAATTCTTCTTGATACAATTTTTACTTATTTTTAGACCAGAAATATAAATTTTAAAAATACATTTGGTTAATTTTGATTAAACTATTCTGGTTGTCCATTCTAGTACGGTACGCCTACTTTTCACTTTATCATCATTGAATATTCTGAAAAAAAGGTCACATTAGAGGAGTGGGTTATGCTGATCTAAGCACTGAAATCAACCAAGATTGAGGTACGCATACCAAAAAACACATAATGGTTACCAAAAGTCAGAGGGCTGGAGTGCCCCAGACCTTCAGCGTTCAATTACCTGAGCACCTCCACCCCTTTCCTCTAGAATCCCTTAGCTGATCTGAGGCTGCGAAGGAGACTTCCTGTCCCACTCCACAGGGTTCATATAGGAGGGGAAGAAGGAATGACACGGTGCCTATGAAAGAGCCATTGTTCACCGAGGTGGTCCTGGTACTGTGTGAGGGGAGGTGACTAATCACAAGGCGGGCAACAGCACAGGGGTAAATATTTATCTGCTTGGATGTAAACAACGGATCATGTAATTTAGCAACAGAACGTTCCTTCCTGCATGGTGATGATGTTTAGTCTTGGGTAGTGGAGGCGAGGGGTGTTAGTCAACCTGCTCATCTCGAACACAGCGGTGGTTGATTATCAATGACACATCTTCACACTAAAACTGACACTCTTTAAGTGTGCAGGCAACTAAAGTTCGCTAAACTATAAATATTATGATGATGATGATTTTCACTATACGGAATAGGTTTTAAAACCAACTGGTAATGCAAGCAGTCTGTTTAAAGACGAGTTTGCTGTTTAATGTGTCATGTGTCATGTGGTGATGTTTAATTCCTGCTGCCTTGGTAACTGGTGGGCAAAACCACTTATTATCTCAATCAAAGATAATGTTCCTACATAGAGATACGTACCCACTGGTCACTAATTTCAACATTTGAATAATTTTCTATAAAAAAAAAATACAATTAAATTGCTAACTATAGTAGACTGCAAAAATTCTACAGTACAGTAAAAATCTGAAAACGTGTCAACTTAGTTAAAATTGTGGTTTAACAGCACATTACATACAATTTTACTGTAAAATACTGTGGAAAGGTTTTTTTTTTTTTTTTTTTTGCAAGTAAGAATGATGGATTACCATATCATTCACAGTAAAAAAACAAAACAAAACAACAACCAGAAAACCTGTAAAATTATATTCCCAGAAGTTCCTGTGTGACAAAATTTTTTTTATATAAACAATTTAGTTGATTTTTTTGTTCGTTATTAATATATGTACAGTAAGGTGTTTAATGTTAAATGTGTATTCTACAGTTATTGTTTCTTGTTTTATTTTAGTTTATTATGTTTTATATAATTTAATGTTATCATTATTATTATTATTATTTTAGTGTTTCATGCTATCCTGGTGGTGTTTTATCTTTGTGTACATGACCCTGCGCATCGTCTACTATTTATACACGAGTTTTTAACTGTGCACACTGATATAAATGTCTTAGCATTAATGAGTTAAAAAACACTCTTTCCATTTACACACACACACCACAAATGAAAACTGTCATCATCCTCATATTGTTCTAAACCTGTAGTTTCTTTTTCATGTTGAACATAAAAGAAGATATTTTGAAGAACGCTGGTAATCAAACTGTTGATGGTCCCCACTGACTTCCACAGTAATCCTTTGCCTACTATGGAAGTCAATGGGGACCAAAAACTGTTTGGTTCTGTAAATTCTCATAATATCTTCTTATGTGTTCAACATAAGAAAGAAACTTATACAGGTTTGGAACGACATGAGGGTGAGCAAATGACGACAATTGTTTCATCTTTGGGTGAACTATTCCTTTAAGTACTGCAAGAACAACAACAAAAAAATCTTACAAAACACTTGCCACACACTTGTTGACTTCCTATTGCCGTATTTGTGCTCCAATCCCTTGCAACCTGACCCTGGTAAACAGCTCTACAGCGTCAGTGATGTAAGTAATGACCAACAGGCCAGGAAGGACACAAACCACCCAAGATTACAATTTCTTCTCCTTAAAGATGCTTCTAGATTTAACCATGCAAACCTCATGGTGTTGCTATCTGGTTTCTGTGGTCTTCTGGGTGGTTGATTACTGGTTTAAGTTAAAACAGTCTGCCCTGGGACGATTTACACCTTTTCTACAAATGGATGTGAGCTGTCATTACAGATGCCATGATGCTCAGTGACAGGGTAAAGTAAATGCAACACTTAAAATAGTGTCTGTTTGACAAGCTCAATTAAACCACCAAAATGAAAGCCACGAAAGCCCTTATGTATGCATTCATCTTTCTGTCAAGATCTTTATCCGCATACATATTTCACTTCCTCTGTCTGCCTAAAAGAGTTTCTCCTCTTATATATTCTTTCTTTCTATCTATCAATCTCATCTCCTCCTCTGCTATTTCTCTTTTCTTCTGACTTAATTTTTTCTCACTGGCCTCCTCCTCACCTCTACTTCTCCTTCCTTTCTCCGTTCCTTTATCTTCTCACCATCTCCATTCTTCCTCCTTTTGTGTAACCAAAACATTATGTTCTTCCCATTCTCTCTTGTTTTTCCCCTCTCCTGTCTGTGTGTTGGTGCATGTGAGTACAGCGCTGATGTTTGGGACTTTCTGTGAGCTGACAGCCATTTAACATTATGAATTGCAGTCTGTATGCTGAAGCATGAGTAAAATAGTCACACACTTATTTCAATGAGGATATACAATAATGTTCTTAAACATGATCATAAAAAAATTTGGGGGCAGTTATATTACAATTTAAATTATTAATTTTCAGAAGCCATTACTCCTCTTTTCGGTGTCCCCATGATTATTTAGAAATTATTCTAATATGCTGATTTGGTGTTCAATTTCAAATTTTCAGTTTTGAAAATAATTGCGCTGCTTTAAGCTAAATAAAATTACTAACTACCTTCATTTTTTTATTAAAAAACTAATAAAATAAACATACGGCAAAGAAAAAAACAAAGCAATCCAAAAAATGTCCTGATCCAGATTTGCTTCCTCACAACACTTGGGTTCGGACATTATATAAAATGGTTAAAAGAGTGTAAACAGTGTTTAACCATAAATATGTGCGAATAATTTTTACTCATCAGGACATCTCAAAAGAGATGTTTTGTCAGATTTGGCTCTGTTCTGAGAACAGTTTAGTCCCCACAGTATAAGCTAAACCAAGAGATGCAAAGCCCACAGTACACACAGTCAAACAAAGGTCTGTAAAAGGAATGAGAAGATCAGAAACTCGTGAAAAACAACGATGGCAAACACAAACATGGCTGGAATGTGGTGTTCGGAGTTCTTCAGGAAGCTTTACAATGCTGCTTATTGTGCTGAATTTAAGTAGCAGATGTTGTTATTGATGTCATAATGAGATAAAAGCTTCCAAATGACTCTCTCCGAGGTATAAAAAAAAGCTAAATATAATTGGAATAAACATAAAAAATTAAAACATTCTTGACCTTAAAAAACAAGAGGGTGAAAGTACATCTCTGCCCCATATTCGCAGACACGCACTCGGGAAATATGAGGTCTGTGTGCTGAAGTGACCTTTATTCAGGGTCAGGTCATAAAAATAATGTCAAATAAAAATAATCGCCTAACCCTAAATATAACCCTCACATAAACCTTCCTGGATTTTGTAGTATTTTGTATGTAAATTCCCATTGGCCTTAAAACAGCGTTAAGCAGGACCTACAGTACAACCAGATGTAAAGGAAACGTGTGTGTCTGTGTGGACAGAAATCAGGTACAATGGCCTGTTCAGAAATAGCCAGCTGATATGCTGTTTGTGGTCGTGACCGGCGGTGGGTCCTTTTACCTGCTGGGATCTCCTCCCACCCTGTCTGAGTCCCTCTATACAGGCTGCGTCTCTTCGGTCCCTGGTAGAGAAAAGAACAGACAGACAGCGACTCTGATCAATACCAGCGCCTCCTCTTTGTGGCTGAAATCAAAACCTTTTGAGGAGAATATTCCTTTTTTTGAAAGACGCGGTGACGTCAATAGATTCAGGTAACTGACTCGCTATGTGGAGGAGAATGCTTGAGAGAATGAAAGCAAGGTTTTCATACACTTCTTTGGTCTGGTTTATGGATTTATTTTCTTTTAACTGTGTGCGCCCCTCAAATGTCCAAAATGCTATCTTAGACCAATTCAAATCTACTCACAACACAGTTGAACAATTATGAGGAATGATCACTTTTTAGTTTTGTAAGCAGTAGGCCAGTGTAAAATCTGAAGCCTCATTTTCTATTTAATTTATATTTCTGGTACAATTGTATAAACTATTTTTTTTTTTTTTTGAGAAATCAATACTTTTATTCAGCAAGGTTGCATTAAACTAATAAAAAGTGAGAGTACAGTTCATGACAAAAGATTTCTATTTCAAAGAATCCTGAATAAAAAGTCTCATCATTTCCACACAAATATTAAGCAGCACAACTTTTTTCCACATGGAAATATGTGTTATTTGAACACCAAATCAGTATACAGAGCGATTTATGAAGGATCATGTGACATTGAAGACTGCAATAATGGTTACTGAAAATTCAGCATTTCCATCACAGAAATAAATTACATTTTAATATATATTATAACAGAAAATCTATTTTAAATTGTAAAAATATTTAATATATTTTTTATCAAATGCACACAGCCTTTATGAGCAATATATATATATATTGTGCGCAATATATATATGCACAATATATATATAATACTCGGTCTGAGTATTACACAACCCGATCAGTTACTGGGATTTTCACGCACAACCATTTCTAGGTTTTACAAAGAATGGTGTGAAAGGGAAAAACATCCAGTATGCGGCAGTCCTGTGGGCAAAAATGCCTTGTTGATGCTAGAGGTCAGAGGAGAATGGGCCGACTGACTCAAGCTGATAAAAGAGCAACTTTGACTGAAATAACCACTCGTTACAACCGAGGTTTGCAGCAAAGCATTTGTGAAGCCACAACACGCACAACCTTGAGGCGGATGGGCTACAACAGCAGAAGAACCCACCAGGTACCACTCATCTCTACTCTAAATAGGAAAAAGAGGCTACAATTTGCATGAGCTCACTAAAATTGGACAGTTGAAGACTGGAAAAATGTTGCCTGGTCTGATGAGTCTCGATTTCTGTTGAGACATTCAGACGGTAGAGTCAGAATGAGAACATGGATCCATCATGCCTTGTTACCACTGTGCAGGCTGCTGGTGGTGGTGTAATGGTGTGGGGGATGTTTTCTTGGCACACTTTAGGCCCCTTAGGGTGTACTCACACTAGCCAGTTTGAACCGTGCCCGAGTGCGTTTGACCACCAAAGCGCGGTTCGTTTGACTAGTGTGAGTGCTCCAAACCGTGCCTGGGCGCGGCTCGATTAGCCGGCCCTGGCCCGCTTGGAAGAGGTGGGCCAGGGCACGGTTCAGTTGGACTCGGGCGCGGTTCGCATGCAGTGTGAGTGCTAACCGTGCTGGAGCACGGAAAAGGACGCATTGCGTCACGGTTTTGCGACGCTCCAAAACCAACATGGCAGGGAAAAGTCACTTTGGTCTACGGCAGAGGTGCAAAACGCATAAAAACTAAAAACTGCAAAGTCCTTGCTGCACTTCAGCTGATAGATACCTTGCAAACATCCTCATACGAGCAGCACGATTACGTGAAAATGTTCGCGCCACTAAGGCGACACATCTGTTTAACAACAGGCTGTGAGAGGGCTGTGGACCAAACGACACAAAATTATCCACAAAGAAAACAGAGCGATGGACTCCATTGTGTTCAGAGAGTGCCGCTCTTCCTGTTTATCCCGAAACCGTCGCACCATAATGACGTAAGAGTGCTCCGGCACGAATGCTGAAACCCTATATGTGAGTGCAGGCCAGAGGGGGAGTGGGGAGGGGGGACAATCGTACTCGGGCCCGGTTCATGGCAACCGTGCCTAGTGTGAGAACACCCTTAGTGCCAATTGGGCATCATTTAAATGCCACGGCCTACCTGAGCATTGTTTCTGACCATGTCCATCCCTTTATGACCACCATGAACCCATCCTCTGATGGCTACTTCCAGCAGGATAATGCACCATGTCACAAAGCTCGAATCATTTCACATTGGTTTCTTGAACATGACAATGAGTTCACTGTATTAAAATGGCCCCAGAGTCACCAGATCTCAACCCAATAGATCATCTTTGGGATGTGGTGGAAAGGGAGCTTCATGCCCTGGATGTGCATCCCACAAATCTCCATCAACTGCAAGATGCTATCCTATCAATATGGCCCAACATTTCTAAAGAATGCTTTCAGCACCTTGTTGAATCAATGCCACGTGAATTAAGGCAGTTCTGAAGGTGAAAAGGGGATCAAACTTTTGCACTTCAGGTGAGTGTATATATAAAATCTGGCAAGTGTTTGGAATAATAATAAACATATATTAAAAAAATAGTATAAGCAGGCAAATATAAAATATTTTGGAATTTCTCTGCTGAAAAAAAACAACAAAAAAGCAATTTTGCTGAATTTATTTAAATATTCTAAAATCATTCTAAAACCATTGATTACATATAGCTTTATGAATGACAGACTCCCCAATATTCTGTGTGGGCCTGTTTATAGTACATTTATTAGAGGGTCAATCCCATTGGAGCAACCTCTTGATCAAGGGCACAACGGTGATGTTCTGGCCTCTCAGTTACTGTAAATGACCACTAGCCCACACCAGCCCAAATCTCCCCAATCTCTCCGTGTTGAATCTCAACCACTGCTCTATTTGATCTAGGCTGTGTGCAGGTGTCTCTCGTGTTTACCACTGGAGAATAAGGCAGGTTAGACAAGAACAAACATATCAGCGGTGCTGAATCCCACCGACCCCTCCTCTCTCTAAGACTCATTTTAATTCCATCTCAGCATGGTAACAAACACTCGTTAAAGCAGATTAATTCCACAAGAGGATTACGCTCCATATTAGATAATGAAAGAGAGAGAGCGAGGGAAAGAAAGAGAAAATAATCACGTAAAGGGATAGATGGTGTGCATTTGATCCTGGGAACAGAAAGCTAATCCAGGTGTAACACATGTAGAGGAGTGTGTGAGAGAGGGAATGTGCACAGTGGTATTAGGAACAGCTGGCGTCGGTTTAGCCTCTTTGTCTTCATTGACATTGGAAGGACGACAACAACAACACTGACCCACAAAATGGGAAGTCGGATGACAGTTGCTGCTATTGACACACTGCTTTTAGATGTGTGTGTATGAGACGCTGTGACTCACAGCTTGCGCGGTGTTGCACTGTTAATGTGGTGGCGGTTCTGGCACATCTGGGCTATTTTCTCCAGTATGTGTCTGAAGATAGTGTGAAAAATCTCAGGGAGGAAAAGTGAATGTAGGCCGCTGTGAGATCGGTTCCTCAGGTTAGAGGGCCATTTTTCAAATGCCAGCAGCTTATCTCGACTGTCACAGGCTAAACGTGTCTGTTTGTGACATTACAAGAACAAGTGTAAGTCTCCCGAGTTCAGCCACGCAGCCGATTCGGTTCCCGCATTCTCATCGTTCTGAAGTGTTACACAAAGCTCTGTCAGGGGGAAGTCCATCTCTAAATCAATTACGGCAGTTAGTTGGAAGCTAATAATGAAAGAATGCAAAGAGCCACAAGCCAGTTCCATAACACGGGTTAAGTTTGTCTTCGATCTCAATCATTATCAAAAGTCAGCTTATAAATAAGTGCTAATAAAGAAAACGGCTTTACAAGATTTAGAAATTAGCTTACATGCAGAGCAGAATCGGAGTAACAGGTAAAAATGCAGATATGCCATTTGGGGTTTGCTTAAGCAGTGTTTTTCTGGATTTAAAAATAAAACAGTTTAAGAAACATTACCAATTTAAAAAAGATTTTTTATGTTTTTGATAAAAGTATATTATGCTCACCAAGCCTGCATTTATTCAAGTAAAAACAAATATTATGAAATTTTATTCTAATTTAAAATAACTTTTATATTAACAGTACAAATGTCACTTTTTGGACTCGAAGTAATAATAATAATTACAAATCTGTATTAATGTATTTTACTCACTGTGTATTAACATACACACTGTAATAGTCAACATGAAATGATGTTCATAAGTCATTTTACTTCTGTAATCCGATGTTGGATGTTGCCTGAGGGAAATAAATGGCAGGAATTGGCCTAAATGTAAAACCTGGATGTTACTTGTCAGAATAAAGCCATCCATGCTGGTAAAAGACTGTGAATTTAAATGTCTTCAAAATTAAAATGGATGCATAAATACACAATACAAAGTTTAAGATGTTTCTTTTCTCAGGAATAGGCCACCACACCTCTTTAAATCCCACCCACTCGGCAGAAAAACATACAAAGCCCAAGTAATCAAATAAAGACCTCCTGCCTCATGTCAGGCCCATATCCCCGGATGAGTGAGGGAATGCACAAGCCAGGCAGAAATAATCAAATCAAGAAGAAGGCCTATCCGGCACAAATGGAAAGTTTCCTGTCACACGAAGTTCGCTTTCCATCGTGTCTGTCAGATTTCACGGTTTGAGATAAAGGCTCCGAGACAAAATCCCTGACTCACTTATAGAAAACACAATCAGGATGTACAGTTTCCTCTGTATTATGGTAAAAATGTAATTCATTCTGTATCACCCCAGTTCATTATTCATAAACTGAACAGGAGAAGGTCAGAAAACCACAAGGAAAATGACAACAATATTATCTCAGACCTGCAACGGTCGGTTTCTTATGCAGATTTTTTCCAGTCAGACTGCATCTCACTCCTGTTAGGGACAGTTCACCCAAAAATGATTTCAGTTACCATTTGCCCTCATGTCTTCCAAAACTCGTATGACTTTCTTTCATCTGTGGAAAATAAGTTACATAAGCTGTTCTTTTTTTTCATACAATTAAAGGTTTTAGATTTTAGCTTTTGTGACCATTTTTGAGCAGTGACAGTTTCGTTGTAAAGGAATAAAGCAGCATGAGCATTGTTCAAAATATCTCCTTTTTTGTTCAACAGAAGAAAGTCAGATGCATGGGTGTGGGACAATGCAAGTGTGAGAAAATGATGACAGACACTTCATTTTTGAGAGAACTGCACCTTTAAATACACTCGTTCACAAAGCAGACTGTGCTAACGTCGACATATGTGACCGAATCCAGACAAATGTTCTTTCTGCATCGCACAAACTCTGAAAGAAAGATACGCTGTCAAGACACAGAGAGAGAGAGAGATACTGAGCACGCTGAGAAAATGTAGCGGTAACTAATTGTTATCATTACACATGTTTGAAAAGTGTTTTCAAACAAGTAATCAAAGTCTGCCACTGTAATTAGCAGACACAGCAGTGAGTGTGTTTCCCTCCACTGTTCTTTTCAAACTGAAAGGCATTAGATATATCAGATCCTTTTCCCCAACGGAACAAAAACCTGTACACCGCGTGCATTGTGAGGGAGAGACAGCTTGACTGAAAACAAACTGACACAAACCATTTGAAGCAGAAAAGAAACACAACAACCTGTCAAGAGCAAAATGCCTCTAATTTTTCTGTCATCTGCCAGCAGTTTAACAAGAGAGGAGCGTTTCTACCCCCTCAATTTTCCCCCTGGCCATTTACACACACTGAGAACCAAACAAGAGGATGGGAGGGGAAGAAATCTGCTCGTTTTCTTTCTCTCTCCCTCTCTTTCTTTCTTTCTTTCTTCTCCCCTATATTTTTCACTTTCCTTCTATTCATCTCATCCTTTTTACTCTTAACATTTTCTTTTCGACTCATCACGACACCATCATTGGAAGAGTGTGGAGTTTGTCATTATCCCAATGACTTCAAACTTTTGATTCCGTTCACGAAAAAGATCCACTCAGATTCGTTTACTTCTGATTCATTTCTGTAGGTTATACCAGTAAGTGTAAACCAATTAGAGTCAATTCACTGAATCATTTACTTAACTCTCTATTTTTTTTCATAAAACAGATTTATGAAGATTCTAAGCAGTTTAAATAAATGCATCTGAAAATATGATTACGTAAAATCCAGTTTTTTTAAGCGCAGAAATCGTAACATTTCATTTACGTAAAAATATGCCTCATATTAAGCTCTGAAACCCACATCAGTTTTGTTGTTGTTAAACTAAAAAGTTAAAATATAGATATTTCAGTTTATATATATTTAGTTGCATCGTTAACCAATACAAATATATATATATATATATATATATATATATATATATATATATATATTTATTTATTTATTTATTTATTTATTTTTATAAAAAGTATTTCCTTGACATCTTACTTCAAATTTTTTGAAAAAAAAAAAAACAAATATATATATATATATATATATATATATATATATATATATATATATATATATATATATATATATATATATATATATATAAAAACCTTAATAGAAATAAAAAGCTAATACAAATAATGGGCAAATATAAAAATGACTAAAACCTAAAATAAAATTTAACAATATAAACTAATTCAAAATATTAATAAATACTATACACAAGTTCAAATCCTGACCCTTTCTTGATCCCGCCCCATCTCTCTCCCACTACGCTTCCTATCAGCTTTGATCCGTCTCATCATAATAAAGGTGAACTTGCCAAAAGATAAATTATTCTGAATTTTTTATTTTTAAAGATGATCAAGCTAAGTTAAAAAAACAACATGCTTTACTTTCAGTCAATTGTTCTGCAGATCCTTGTTTACGTCATTTTTTGTTTAACATGTTCAAAAACAAGTTGTCTCATTCAATGCTGCTTCAGTTCTCATTTAGACTCAAAACATGACATGACATGTTCAGTAAAGAGAGTTTTTGTTTAGTATGTTCATTCAGTTAAATGATTCTTTGCACAGCCCGCACTTGACTTGTTGTTCATAACATATTGTCATGCGTCTTGTCAAGGGGGGGTGACCGTGATCCCGATGGTGCAGGGGTTTGCTCACAAGGCAGGTTAGAGATCTTGTGTTTATGTTCCAGGGACACAGATACACTAATGCTGTGGTCTTCTGACTGCACTGGAGACAGTGTTTATGTTAAAGGCTGTTGCTTGTCTTTCTAAAGCACATTACACTGACTGCTGCTGTCAGTTTGTGTTACTTTGCCTCTTTAGTGGCGCAGGCAATTGGCTCAGACAACCAAGCAGTGCGGATGAAATATTTAACGCCACACTGTTAAAGGCACAACTCCACCTTTGTACTGTGAACTAGCTGTTTGTAACATTAGTATCGTGGTGACAATGAGACCTTATGCTGCCATGATGACGGTGAGCACAAAGTAAGTGTGCCACGGGGTTAAAATAATCATTCAGCAAAAATGAAAGGTCAGTCATCATTTACTTACCCTCACGTTATTTTGAATCTTTTCATCTGTATAATACAAAAAAAGATGTTTAGAAGAATGTTTATGCTGTTCTTTACTATATAACAAAGTGTTTAGAGGCTGTCAAGCTTCAAAAAAAAAAAAAAAGGATTATGAAAGTGAGCCATATGACTTGACTCAGAGGGCTTACTTTTTTATGGCACTTTTATGCCATAAAACAAATATGTTATTTTAGAATCTACACTAGTTACAACAAATGACAGTAAATTTGTGACACTGATTGTGTGAACTTATGAAATTAATGAAATTTCCAACCCGATCTAATGGCAATTCATATTTTACGAGGTGGCTTATATGTACAACCACTCTCATAGGAAATCGCACGTATTTGGAGTTCCCCAATTCATATGAATTCGTACTAATGACCTACCCATCACTGGGGTCTAGACAAATCGTGTGACGTCATAAGAATTCGCTATCTCATAAAATACGTACGAATTGGTCATGAGATAGCGTTGAAATTTAATACAAAACAAATGGTTATGCTGATGATATAATGGAAAATGTGGTATTAAATTACAAAATAATGGCTCTTTGAACCTCACTGCATTAAAAAATGATAATTTCTCTCATATGCGCAACATCCATTGTTAGGTGGACATGGATGTTTGGACCACTGAAGGGAAAACTGTGTAAAAAAAGAAGAGATAAACCATGGGAGAGAAGAGTTAAGGCAATACAACAGACATAATACACAAGACAATTTGTGTACATATGTACAGTATGTGTGTGTTTCATCCAAAGCTCTGGTACAGCTCATGAGCAGCATGAAAACACACTCAACACCTTATATAGGGCAGATTCGCCTGCTGCTCCTATAACTCGTCGGCTGGATTACACCAAATCATAAATTAGAGGAGAAATTTCAGTGATCCAGGAAAACAGGAGTCTAAGTCAGACTGCTCCGATTCTGTCACTACACCACACAGGTTAGCAAGAGCAACAGAGGGGTGCTCAGCCAAAGTGCTCACACCAGCTTCGTCTGTCAGCAATATAATACTGGCTGCAGTCCCCTCTCGCTAATAAATAACACACAAACACAACACACACATATACCCTGAAAAAAAAAGATAATGTGGATGACAGTGCTTGTTACCCTTAATGAGGTTACACTTAATGAGTAATTGATTTCTCATGACTGAGTCATCAATATGTAATTAATAGAAGGGTTATGTGTTAAATGTTGGTTCTGTATGGTTCATAGGCAGTGTTCAATCTAATTTTCTTCTTGTTGAGTAAAAATTGCTAGGGCGAACCCATTGGCCACCATAATAAAAAAACATACTATATGCACATTTGCACTACTATATGCATGATGGAACGACAGACAGAAAAACAGAACAACAGACAGACAGCCATATCAATTGTGTGCACGTGTATCTCTATTGATGGGTCAGCTGTGACAGCTTCCATCCTGTCTCCTTAACCTTCCCGGGCCGGCTCGGTGGCAGCGCTGAGGTTTAATCAATGCAATGGAAGTGACATTTAGGGGCAAATCAAATTAGGTGGAAATGGAGGCAAACGGCAGGACTGCATTAAGTGCCGCCCGTATTAACACACATGTCAGACCCACAGGACTCATCGCACACACGTAGGCCGCCCGCCCATTTACAGGACCCTGTACCAGAGAATATGCATCATGATTAGACACTCACTGACTTGGGATGCAAACAGCAAGATGACTAGTGTGAAATCTGAAGAGGAGATGGCAAACAAACAATCACACACACACACACACGCAGGAAACTGTCTGTAAACATATATAGGCTATACTCACACACAAAATACAACAAAGTAAATTTTGCCCAGTAAAAATATTTGGTAACATATGGTAAAAAGTAGTTTAATATTATTTTTAAGTAATTAATACATACTTAAGCAATTATTTTTACATACTTCTTTAAATATTTATTTTATACATTTTTATATTTAAAACATATTACAGTCAAAAAAAACAAAAAAACATTACTCCGTAATTACGTAACATATAACACTTTATGGTATTGAATTACCAGCAAAATAATTATGATGTTATATAGATAGTTACTGTATTAAATTGCTTGTAGTCTAACTGATTATAGATGCTTATAGACTCTGGTATTACTGCACACCCTATTAAATATAAGATTTTTTTGTACACTAAAGCAGGACTGACAACCAGTTTGGCTGCCATACAGCATAACACTGAGCCCATATAACATCCTGTTAAACAAGAGGGAAAAAAGTAAAGGTGACTTTAAACAAGCACTGAGGAATTGGAGAATTGAGCACGTGTTCTCCTCTCTCTCACACACACTGAGAGAACAAGAGATGTTCTCTTTTTCACACTGTTTTTCTTTGTGTCTCGCTTCAAAATCCACATGCAGGGCCAAAATACATGAAATATTCATAAAGCGTATAAAAGAGTGCTATCAAACATTCTGATTGTTCAGTGTCTCTGTCTCATGGGCATAAAAAAAGATCACTGGGTCAGGTCAGACTCGTAAAATAAATCACGTATGACGGGACGAAAGCAGCCTGTAAACGGCTGACTCCATCTCAATTTGCCTGATTGAAAACGGCCTGTCAGACCAAATACAGACACACCAAATGGGACTGGGAAAAAAATTAGCAGACAGTCCTAGTGGGCTACGAGAGAAAACGAACAAGTTGCATGAACAGAAACAGAAGTAGTCTGAAAGTCCGGCTCAAGGGTACCAGACCCTCAGGCCCAAACTCACGCTACGGAAAGAGTGTCTCACTTTGAAGGAATGCATGTCAAACTTCCTTCAGTGTCTCTCACTGCTAAAGAAATCCCACTGCATCCAATTGCAGAGAGATGGGAGGGAGTAGTGAATGAAAGAGAAGGGATGTAGGTAAGCAAAGCTGCTGCAGATACATATGTCTGCATCCTAAGGTAACAAGAACTGCTCATCCAACTTCGTACTGACAGCTGTCAGTGTAAACCGTCTCAGAATCTCGTTACACAGACACATGTGTGCGGCATGTCAATTAGAAGCCCAGTTTGACCTGAGCAAGACTGATTAGATGCCTCATGTTTGCACCCTGAATGTCAGTTTGATCCAAACCCTACTTCTGAAGAGATAACACACCTGCCCCACTCACCTAAGCAAACAACATCCATCGACTACAATATCTTCCTTGTACTAGAGATTGACGGTTGTGGGTTTTTCCAGTTTTGCCAATGCTGATATCTAGAGAACATGGTGGCCTCTTCTTTTACACTTGATTAGTCATCTAATTTGATTGACCCCACTGCATTTCAAAAGCACTTATAATTTCACTCTGCTTGTATCTACTTGCTGCAATTCAGAGAATAGCAGTGCAGTTAGTGGATTTCTTAGTTCACATAGGTCACTGTTTATACTTTTTTTCCAGCAAGAAGGTAGTTAAAGGGTTAGTTCACCCAAAAATGAAAATTCTGTCATTAATGAATAACCTTCATGTCGTTACAAACCCGTAAGACCTCCGTTCATCTTCAGAACACTTAAGATATACATTTAGTCCGAGAGCTTTCTGTCCCTCCATTGAAAATGTATGTACGGTATACTGTCCATGTCCAGAAAAGTAATAAAAACATCATCAAAGTAGTCCATGTGACATCAGAGGGTAGGTTAGAATTTGTTGAAGCATCGAAAATACATTTTGCTCCAAAAGTATGAAGCTGCTGACATGTTTTCTGGTGCACCCGATAATAAAGATAACACGTCAGCAGCGTCGTGAACGCACTCCCAGCAGACCCGAAAGAGAAGACAATGCTGAATAAAGTCATAATTATTATTTTTTTGGACCAAAATGTATTTTCGATGCTTCAACAAACTGTTTTCCGAGGATGAACAGAGGTCTTACGGGTTTGGAACGACATGAGGGTGAGTCATTAATGACATCATTTTCATTTTTGGGTGAACTAACCCTTTAACACTTCTGCTAATATGATAATCATGCATGGTTATTATCGGCTCATGTCAATAATCACAAAATGACCATATATCACTGGTTTGTACACTAAACAATCCAATATAATAAACATCCCAGTTGGTGACAAGACCACGTTTAACACGGAGAAGATCCCTCGAGCACAACCGGGGCAATTTAATTCACAGAGGGCTGAGTTCAATGACCACAATGTCAGAAATAAATTCACTTTCTCAAGCAAAGAGCTCTTTTGTTCCCCTCGAACAGTACAGAGGGCACCAGAGAAAATGCGTAAGATAAAGGCTCTCTCATAATAGATAAGGTTCCTTTGACAGAAGCCTCTGAGAAGCAGATTCGCCCTTGGCCCAAATGCCCTTTAATGAAAGCCTGTATTATGTCTGCATGAAGTCTCTTAAGGACAGAAGAGCAGGACTATAAGGAGAAGCAGGCCCCACAGCCACCACCTGAGGATGAGGTCACATCCACATTTACCCACAATCCCCAGCTGCAGCACACAGGCTGGGAGTGCGACGAGCAGTGGCCTTTCTGAAAACGACAGAACATGGGGCGGGCGGTTTGGGGGGGGGTCCCCGGAACAATACAACAAAAGAGACGGAAAGAAAAAGGAAAAAGAGAAAGGTACAGGCAGACAAAAGTAAGAGCATTCATTAAAAGCCATCAGATTGTCTTCCTGTCCTATCAGCCAGCATCAAAACCATCTGCAATCTAGAGGGGAACTACAAAGTGGATCCTGGGGCCTACAGAAGTGAGGTTTTGATCAGACTAATTAAAAGCCATTTTGTTTTAAACAAACAGACACAACTCTAATTGGCTCTTTTCCATAAGAAAGGGAAGATGTTGAAAGTGAGAGAACGCACAGGGAAGATCAGAGGGACGCTCTCAGGCAGAGGGGCTCTCGCACACTCACACACACACAGACACACCAGCTCCATAAAGCCACAGACAAAGAACATGCACAAACACACACGTATCAGCTAATACTTACTTCCACGTATTATATCAGTAACCGCTAAAAGAATGTATGATCAAACTTCATGGAATGGTACATCATGCACTCCATAAGCTACAGAGAATTCCCTTACAGTGCAAGACAAAGCTGAACACATATTTATCAAGGGGTTTCACATTTCTACTGTATCACAGAACAAAGGCTTGATTCTGTGCTGATTTTTTTTTTTTTTTTTTTCGACATTAAGATACATCCTCCAATATAGGGAGCTTAATATGCAGATAACGACTAGAAGACAGACAATATAAGGTTGATATTAAAGTATTTTTTTAATATCTCAACCAATCCTAACATAACATAATGGCTAAAATAACAGTGCAAGTTTGGTGCAGTTTTGATGAAAATTGGCAGATAGGGGAAACATTCTGGAAAACCGGTTTCAAATTTTTTTTTTACAATTTGGTTACGCAGGTGGAACAGAATTTACACTCCTCAGTTTAAATGGAAAGAGTTTCTTTGGGGCAATAACAAATAGTTGTGTGCACAATTACATTTATTAATATATTTTAATAATATACATTTATAATATAATTTATTAATTATTACATGTATTATTTCTAAATATATATATACTTTCTAAGTATTTTTACAAACTCATGGATTATCTTTGAAAATAAAAAAATATTTTAAAATATTGCATGATAAAAAATGAAATAATTATTTTAGCAATTTATTGAGGGTGTTTTATTCAGGACAACTGAATCAACTCAGAACAACAACAAAGAAACATTCATAAGTATGTACTGCATTTATATATATATATATATATATATATATATATATATATATATATATATATATATATATATAAAGGATCATGACATTATCCACTTTGATATTGTTTTTATATACACTGGGGTCAGAGAGCAAAACTGTTACCAAACACTTTGCAAAGTGGGAACAGCGCTTTTACATACTTGGAGGAATTTCAGGGTAAACTTTAGGTTATCCCGTTACGCTGACCCAAGACCAGTGCAAAATCCGAATCCTGATCGAAATCATTTAGCATCAACAGCAGTGATGGTCTCAGATCAGTGGTCAGGAGACACTCACTATCAGATCTGAACTCGAGCTCGACCGCAGCAACCGGCCAATGAGTATAGATCCGAAACACCCTCTTGGGACCTGAATGATGCCATACACACCCCAAGAAACACACAAACACAGAGCAAAATAAACAGAATGACCGCCATGGGCATGTGAAAAATAAGCAAGGTTTCACAAAATACCAAAGTAGGTCATTGATTTATTGAGTGCAAAAATCCATAGTATTTTCCCCCTTTTCTCTGGTCTCCAATCTTCCCATAAAGTAGAAAGACAGGATCATAAAAGCGAGGAAAAAGTGACTCGCACGCCAAAGAGATGACATTACATTAGCCACAGCTTCTCATATCCAAGTAACAATGTTCAGTTATCTATATGATAATGGAAGACGTCTGAAACCAAACAATATGAAGATGCACACAATCATGTGGACATAAAAGCCCAAAGCCTTGAGACTAAATCATGTGCGCTGCAATCTGCTCAATAGATGCCTCACGACTTTGTTTGTTTGCTTGCTCTGGGTTGGAAGACAATAAACGCCTCTCGAAAAAAGACAGCAGTTCTCCTTTGTACGCTGGCTTAGACATCAGTTCATGGATTGTGAGATTCAGTCACATTGATATGTATACGGCCACACGGAAAGGACAATAACGGCCTCAATACAGTAAAAACAAAGTGTGCACTGAAGATACAGATCTATATTTACCTACGGCCTCTATATGCAGATGGTTGTGTGAAATCAACCTGGCATGTTGTTCTCTTGTCGTTGCTGGAATTCAGACTCAACAATGGTGTTCTGGAATATGCGTTTTCATAAGAGAGAGAAAATCCAATTTTCATGCCACAAACACCTAATTGGAGTGGATTATTTGTGCCCTATTTGGCAGCGAGACAATAAATATGATGAATTCTTTGCTTTTAAAGTCTGCATGTATCTTTGTCAAAAGTGTTAGGCCTGAGGCTTTTTAAGGTAGAAGTGTAGGAGGGAAATGCACACATTTCAAGACAAGAGAACATGGATAGAAGACTAAAATGAAGATAAAGAAAACACAAAAAAGAGGATAAGCGACAGGAGATAAATATGAAGAGGTGGTAGACAAAGACTTATTTTTACAACGTTTTCTCCAAAACTGCTTGTTAAAGTCATTTTCAACAAGGTCAAAACTTCATTTTATTCATCTAGAAAGTTGACATTATAAACCAGGATGGAGCAAAGGTTCTGGAGATGAGTGTTGAAAAATAAAGGGACTGTTGATGGCGCTTGAAAAGGAACTAAGAGAACGTATAAAGATGCACAATGTACACACTTCTGTTCAGTTTGTAGTCAGTACTGTTTTTACATATGTGACCCTGGACCACAAAACCAATCTTAAGTAGAATGGGCATATTTGTAGCAATAGCCAAAAATTGACTGTTTCGGTCAAAATTATAGATTTCTCTTTTATGCCAAAAAATCATTGGGAATGTAAGTAAAGATCATGTTCCATGAAGATATTTTTGTAATTTTCCTACTATAAATATACTAAAATGTAATTTTTGATTAGTAATATGCATTACTAAGGACTTCATTTGGACAGTTTTAAAAGGCAATTTTCTCTGTTTTTAGATTTTTTTGCACCCTCAGATTCCAGATTTTCAGGTAGCTGTATCTCAGCCAAATATTGCCATTTGAAAATCTGGACAACAAATGTACAACAATATCCTAAAACAAAGCTTATATTGACCCTTATGACTGGTTTTGTGGTCCAGGGTCACATATATACTTATATGTATTTATTATTTTATTTGTATCTTTACTTTTAAAACTTATTGTATTTATTCGTGCTGTTGCTTATAGTTAGACAGATTATTCTTATTTTCTTTATTTTTATTTGACAGTATAGATTTTGCCTAAACATAGCACATACAGGGTCAGACAGATCACAAAGTGCCTTCAACAGACAGGGAACACAGATCCTCCCTCGACAAGATCACAGCAATGGACGCCAACAGCACTAGGGATCTAATCAGCAACTTTCTCAAGTACACGTAGCAAACAGCACCATACCGTTCCTCCCTGTATCTTCATTCCTCTCCGCCCTGTCCGTGGCTTCCTTTCAGACTAGATTCAGGTCAACAGCAACAAACACAGAGAGTGTCCTTTCATCAGGCATTGTTTGGCTTGTGTCTTTCACACTAGGGAAACACAATCAGCGGGTAAGAAGAAAGACAAGGGAGACAGAGAGAGACCACAAAGGGAGCTGATTTTTCTCTTGGCTCATAAAATGTATTATTAATCCAATTTTTACATGGGCCCTTAAATTTGGCTCAACAGGGGAGGGGAAAAAAAACTGGATTGAGCAAATTAATGAGGTAAACGTAATGATCTGAGATGATCAAAGGCAATCGGTGTTGAGCAAGTACAGGCCACCAATTAGGAAAATAAGCCCAGGAACGGACTTAAATATGCACCACGGCAAACGATGAAAGACAGGGTCGGCGGGAACGTACTAATTTCCCTAAACGAAATAGTTGAGTTATGCAGCAAGATGACTCCGAGTGTGGTGGTTAAGGACAGAGATTAGAGGAGGAACACAGAAACCTTGAAATCCCACAAGACCCCAAGAACAATCCGTTTTGAAAAGGCACAATGAGATGAGCTGCATTCAGCAAACTCTTTTGAACGTAGGCTCGAACGTTGCAAATCTGACACCACAAAACAGAGGTGAAATAAATAAATAGATCAATTCAGTTAAAGTCTTTGTGAATTTTTTTTTAATGTTCCTAGCCTCTGTGGTGAATAGCATCAACATTCAGGAACACATGCTTGTAGCTTTCAAACGACAAATGCTCATCATTATTATTCAGTGTGATAGAAGCGTGCCCTCTCATTTATTCTTGATTGATCAAAGTGTCAAGGCAACCCAGGCCTCACACACATCCACTTTCAACAGAGGACCTTTCAAGTGTTTCTGCGTGACAGAGGAGCACTGTCACCAAACGCTGTCTACCACAAACATTTTAGCAGAAGCAGATAGACTCACATACAGCTTGGAGTTTACTATTGATAACCAATCAAGTGATAAAAACTCTTGCATGAGGTCTTTTCCACTGTTTATTCTGGTTGTTCGCACAGACAGGAAGAGAACATCTGACCGACATGTAAAGCAACTAGCTATAATTTGTTTTGTGTGCCACTTAGGGGCAAGATTATCTATAAAAATATATACACAAACATGAACACACCATAAATTTTTTTAGAAAATGTATATCCTTAAATAATTTAACAGAAATGACAAAACATAAATGCAGTTCCTGAAAAAGTAGGTGTCATTCATTAGTTATTGATAAAAAAGTGTTTTTGACAATACAGTATGTAGGCAGAAAAAGAAGAGAAAAAAAACTTTTTTCAAATGCAAAAAATAAATAAAAAATAAATAATTAGTTAGTCAATTTTGTTACTTATTTTGTTACTCTTAAATTAGTGCGATTTGTTGTTAGGTCACTTTATTCAAGTTTCTAATAATAACATACATAAAAATCCATCTTAACACATTTTATGTTTCTAGGGTGACCAGAAGTCCATCATTCTATTATTATTACTTTTAAACAACTTAGTAATCTGTCCTCTAGTCAAAGAGTTTTAAAAAAGAAAAACGCCTTTATTTCAGAGAAAGAAAGCGCTCCAGTGACACAACTTTGTGCACTGCACATTAAGCTGTATCAAAGGGGATAACTTGAACCACTGGATAAAATTAAAGAAATTAACACTTTTATTCATTATTAAATGATTAAAAGTGACAGAAACTGTAATATTATAAATTACTATTTATATTTCATGATTTACTGACGAGTAGAGTAATGGCAGCTGAGAATTCAGCTTTGCCATTACAGGAATAAAATACTTTTTAAAATACCAAATGGAAATAAATGTAAACTTTCGCTGCACATTATTCATGTTTTCATTTCACAGATGGATATATTAAAGGGGTGACTCCCACTGACTCACTGTGGCCCACAGTTTATCCTAAATTTAGAAGAAAAAACACACAAGTGTAAACTTACTGATGAATAATTAAAACACCTGTACAAGGTTAACACACAAATCCATTCACACACAAGGTTAGTGAAAGAGACCCTAAACTTGCCATAATAAAAAAAAAACACACACATTCACTGAACATATTCCAAAGACTTATCCAGCCTTCTGGATATTTGCATGTCCCAGAATAGCTCATTTATTCAGAAATGCTGAGAGAGGGCAGGGGAGGGGGGCAAGCAGCTGACCTGCCACACAGCTGGAACTGCCAGGAATGATCCTCAGATCCCATCCAACTAAACTCAAACTCTGGACCCCACTAGAAAGAGTTCAGCAAGCACTTAGAACCAATAAGCATACAGCACAGATGCACGCGCATCCAATCAGAGGCCCGTACGAGCCCTGAACTGGGGCAGGGAGTGAGAGCATAACAGTTCACATGCAGCTCTGTGGATGTCCGGCCCAAAGCCACCAGAGCGACGGCCCGAACACATGGCCAGTGCTTCGCTGCTGGGCTGCCTCCACAATCTGAGCCCAGAAACTCAGTTACTTTGTTCTCACTGCGTTTTTTCCCCCCCCACCCCTCATGACGACCTGTCCCAGATTCTGTGGTTATGAGAAGAATCCCATCAGTTGTATGTCAAAACACAATCACAATGCACTTTGCGAACGGCTCGCCAGAAGAGAGCAGTGGGGAAAGATTTTTCTCAATTTGCCAACAATTGAATATTTCATGGTTTCGCAAAGAAACTTAGTGTCTTTCATCCATTCTAATCCTGACCTCAAAATTGGGGTATTTTGGTTCCCAATCTATTTCTGCTGTACTATAAGCCAGCTTTTGCATGGTTAAGTAGAGACAATGTTAAGACAAGCCTTTTAAGCCCATTAGCCTTATAATTCATATGTCTTGGCAAATGCTATCCAGCGTAGTCCAAGATCTGCTAGCACTATCTTCCTGCTGGCTTGTTGGAGCGGGATAGAGGGGGAAAGAGAGTAAGAGAGGTGGGAGGAAGTGCAAGCTTTTGCTCACGCTGAAGAGAGAGAAATGGATAAGGAAAAGTATGCTCTTGCAGGCCACCACATGTTGAAGAATTTGTTTACCGTTTCCTGTCCTGTGATCACCACACAGTTCAAACGGACAACAGAGGAGATGCAGTGGGTGAAAAGGATTCTGATCTATTCTTGTGTTTCTGAGGATCAACACACCTTTAAATGGACAGATCACCCCAAAACAAAAATTCTGATATCACATACTCACCCTAACGTCGTTCTGAATCTATCGGATACAAAAGGACATATTTTTCACCATCAAATCAATTCAGAAAATGAGTCACTTGTTATTCACACATAAAAATGAAAAGAAAATGAAAAAAATTGAAAGAAAAAAGTAAGGTACAGAGACAGGTTTTTCTAAAAGTTTAACTTCTTTTGTAACCTGAGGGTCATGTTTTTTTTTTTAAATGATGTTTGTGAGACACTGCAAAAGATTCAATTGCAAGTCAAAAGTCAATCAACTTTTCCATCCCTGTTCATTATAATGGCATGGAAAAGAGCAGCTGGCACATTATTCAAAACTTCTCATTTTGAGTTTCACATCTGAAAAAAAATAAAAAGTGTTTTGAAATTTAATGAGGGTCAAGTGATTTAAAAAAAAACCCTGAAATCAATTCTAGTTTGTAGAAATTCCCCCTAGGGTTAGGGTTAGTACTCAAAAACTTTTCTTGTTCTGTCTGCTTTCCTTTTCATAATTAAGTTACACTCAGTCAAACAGTCATGATTTTTTTTGAGAGTCAGTTCAGATGTGGTCTTAGGGATAAGGACTATACCTGGTCTATAATACTGTCATGCCAAAGTGGTGCATTCACAAAACTGATTAAGTGATAATCTGAAGAGCAATGCGAATTTATCTATCTGAATGATGAGAGTAAACGAGAGAGAGAGAGAGAGAGAGAGAGAGAGAGAGCATGCACAGTGATTTTTCTCTCCCTCCCAGCAATCGGAAACCAATCCCTGATTCTGTGTGGAGATATGGAGAAACTCTGCGACTAACACGGCCTAAAATAACTCTTATGGCATTTTCAACTAGTGTTTTTTTTTTCAGTGGGAGTTTCTGTTGGAGTTCTGGTATTAAAAAGAGCAACATCCAAGATCTAATGTCTGGTTATGTACTTATCAGAGAGGAATTCATTCAGAATAAAGTCAGTGGGTTTTGAATGAAGAAACACAAATTATTTCTTAAAAGAGACTCTTGTAAGAGCCTGTGAAAGGAGAAAAATAAGGGGGAAAAGACTCATTATGCAAATTATGACAGAATTATGAGGCAAGGCTTTGTGGGTAATAGCCAAAACTCAGTCCAAGTAAAGTGTTAATAAACATTTGCCAAAAAGGGAAAAGCCTTGGTGCATTCAAAATGACCCCACTAAAAAGAAAAGCTTAATTCAATGACAAAACAACAAAAATCATTGTGGATTTTCATCAGAATTCATACATACTTTTTCCCTTTTGCTCGTTGAGCCCTTGTCTTCCTATTACATTACATTTCATTCTTATAATAAATTACAAAAATCACACCAGTTGATTATCTGACTACTTTATCACAACGTTTATGAATTTGTGAACACTAAAATCAATCACCAATGCATTAGAGCCAACACAGTAATATATGACTTACTCGAGCAAATTACTTTTCTCCTCTCTATATAAGTCAGCGTTAATTTTTCATTAGATTTATGTGTGAACTCAACAGCTGGATTCTATGGAGTTCACTGCGGTCTGTTTTACACCGTTAAGAGCCATTGAAATATTTAAAAATCATACGTTTTCAGTACAAGTCAAATTGGTGTGTGCAAAAAACTGTACATAGAACGACAGACTGTACAGGACATCCCTAAAATTATAAAATGATGGTGGGTGTAACTTAATTTGAGCACGCACATCTTATAGTCCGGTTTCGAGAGAAGTTTTATTTTATAAGTCAAGTAATATTCATGTCTCATTTAAATGTCACAGAGCCTTTTATGCTCAAATTATGTTTCCCCAAATTATTATCAAATTATTTCCCAAACCCATAATTCAGAGATGCATACAGAATACACATTTTACTGTACACAAATTTTTCAAAATGTCAGAAATTCACTACAAATACACATAAGCAAGCCACTTTTGTTTCCCACTATCGGACTACATAACTTATCACAAGCGCTTATCTGCTGACCACTGCACATCTGTCTTCTAGTAGTTACATTTTTCAACAGAGCGATACAGTTTTATATTACGCCCTATAACTATATTTTAGTATTACAACATTACAAATGTATTATTATTTTAGATTATTTGTGTTTATTCTACTTTATGTTGTTTCAAAAACAATGAATAGCCTGTGGGCTTGCAGAAAACATATTTCACTAACTCTTCAAAGAGAAAAATCTGAATTTGGTGGAGGGGGGCATCAAATATATTATCTTAACAAATGCATGTGTGCACATACGCACAGTAGCTAAATGAAAAGTAATCAATTCTGAGCTGATGGGAATGGTGAAACTGACATGATTTGGATTGAGATCTGCTGCGGTTTGAGGCAGGAATGATCGAGCTGCTGATGATTGGAGGGAAACGCGCTCTAATCCCAGCAGGATTACTATGACTATGGAAAGGGGAAAGATCGCAAGAGCGGGCTGAGAGAGAGGGAGAGATCGCGGAGCTCCTTCCCGTTAACGCCGCTCAACAACAGGCAGTCACGCGAGCAGCGGCTCCGTGCGCGCTCATGCCGAACACGAAAACACACGCACATATATCACAAGATAAAGTTCAATACTGTCTGAATCCACTCACCTAATGCTGTGTACGACTTCGTCCACGTGTCTCGAAGGAAAACGACCCTCCGGGAGAGGTGAACAGGGTCGGGATGTTTTATTCGGGTTGATTTGCGCTGGTCTCTCCAGGACGAGGTGAAATCCCAGAGCTGGTCACACACAAACAACAACGCCAGAGCAAATTACAAAAAGGCAAAGACTTGGGGGAGGAGAAGTCAATTTGTTTCGTGTTCTAAACAACAGGCTCTGCGCCAAGAGTGGTTATACCTTAACGCAGATACTCGGTTGAGCAAAGCAAATGTGTCAAAACTGGACCATTTAAATCCAACACACTGGGCTTGGCTAAAGCGCTTCACGCAGTTCAAAGCAGTCAGTGTGCGCGCGCTCTACCTGAGGCGCATCGCGACACGACGTTTGTACTTCACGAGAATCACTTTAGAATAGTTTCCCGTTCAGGTAACGTCAAATATTCCCGTCTAAACGCAAGCTGTAAGTCATATCCCGTACTCAAAGACTGCATTTGGGATGTTTAAGCGTGATTGAGCGTTTAGGTCAGTTCTGATACACTTTGTTATTAATTCACAGTTGAGCCTAGCCGCTCTTGAACCCCTCTTTACTGGGGTCTAACCAGCGCGAGCCCCTCGAAATGCCTTATTTTAAGGTGCATACGCAGGGCGAGCACTTTAAAAATGTCAATAACCATCATCTCATCTTTCCTCGCGAACGACACTGACTTGGCTCTGTAATACTGGCTGAAATTACTGTCAGGAGGTGGGTAAATGCTTTATACCTGTGTGCCGGTGGCGCAGGGATGCGCACAGGTGTTCATCGCTCTCCTCGTGCAGTAGCAGTTTCTCTCACGCGCCCTGTTTGTTTTAATTCACCTGTCAAGTCACGCGACGGGGCATCTCTATTAGCCTACACAACATGCTTGTCTAGGCAAACGTTTTCAACTTAATTTTTTTTTTTTTTTTTTTTTTTTTTTGGTTTTATAAATATAATACGTTTTCATATTTATAATTATTGAGAATTTATTTAACAGTAGTAGGATATCATGGTTCTATTTAAAAGAAAGCAAATAACAGAATTAGCCATGAAGTTGGAGACTAATCTGCACGTTTGATTCCTAAAATGAAATTTGCTACCGTTTTGATTTCATCTATCCAAACAAACATCCGTGGATCATTTAATAAGGTCTGCATTTAATGCAATTTATTATTTGAGTGAACCATTACATTTCATGGAGCTTTCGCTCAGATTCATTCCGTGATTTAAAAATTAGGCTTCTTTTTACTTTATTATCTTTTTTAAGGAGTTAACAATGTGATTGTCACCCCTCTGACTGACTTCTAACTACCTGAGTCTGTCAATTAGACGCTGTTTGAAGTAAGTTTTCATGTTTTGGCAGAAGTTTGACTGGCGCCTCATGCGCGTGCGCAGTTCTAAGCAACAACGGTGAGAATAGGATTTTAACACATTTAGCAATGAATACATAATATAAGTAAATATATATCAGACAATCACTACTTTTTGTCATACAACTATAACTCTTGTTATTTGACTGATAATACAGACTTTTGGTGTAATCGAGAGACCCACTTTGAAAACAAATCACCCTCAAATTCTTTAAACAGTGAACTTGAACCCTGAAAAGTTTAGCAAGTAATGAAGTAGATTTTAAATTTGGATAAACGTTTTACTGTGCGTAGGCTATTTCAAAACAGACAAACGACTTGTTAAACGTGCCAACTGAAAAGGCATTGATGTCATTGTTCAGTGTTGTTAGACGATCAGGAAAGTCAAGGTTTAAAAAAAGAAAGCAAGCATAACTGAGGTATTTTCGTTATGTTGTGGGCTTCACAAACAAGAATGAGACTGCTTCTAGGCATATGGTTCAGAGCAATTATTTAGGGTGAATGCAGCACAAGTCAAACAGGAAAAACTCACCGTGTACATGTTAAATTATAGCTGAATATATATATAAAAATCTTTACAAAGTAGTCATTTGATAAGAGGAAAATACCCAAAATTATAGCATCTTGAATGTTGTCTTGCACCGTTAATAAGCCATATCTAATC
The DNA here is from genome assembly GCF_003368295.1 of Carassius auratus. Lineage (NCBI taxonomy): Eukaryota > Metazoa > Chordata > Actinopteri > Cypriniformes > Cyprinidae > Carassius > Carassius auratus. The sequence continues at coordinate 73,639 of NW_020523417.1, read as the reverse complement.
TGCTGCATATTATATTTTATGATACGCGCATGTGTATTTATAACATAACATGTAAGACATGTAAGTAGAACAGCATGTAAATCACATTGAGCTGCTTGAGAGGATATTTTTAGGCAGACTCCAGTGCTCAGAAATAGTCATAACTGACCTCTAGCGGTGAATAAGCTTTATTGCAGGCAGGTAGTGAATTGTTCATTGACAGTCAAACTGCAGGACTCTCTCTCTCTCATGCACAGTCATGTATAAGCTCATTGCCACGTCGGAAACACGGATCCGTCTGTTCTATTCCAAGCAAAAGAATGAAGGAAACAGTTTAAAAACACTCGCAAAGTTATGCATCCTGTGTCCTGTTCAAGCCGAACCGCATCAGCCATTTCCATCCGAGACACTGCCCTGAACTAATCCTTCAATTTCTTGCAGTCAGTGCCACTCTCTATTAACTGTTCAGATTCATTTTAACTATGCTACTTTATCTTACATAAAGCCATCAATTTTTATAAATAATAATAATAAAATAAAATAACAGCATTTTGTTATTTTTATTTTAAATACATAAAACAAAATAAATGAGAAAAAAAAGTTATATTAATAATAAAAGTATGATCTTAAATTTTTTTTTTTTTTGGGGGGGGGGGGTTATGTAGGTATATTAATGCATACTAAGTTTTTACTATAAAAACAAATAATTCAAAAGCTGTCACTAATAACCCTTTCAGAAGGTACTAATGTGTACTATTAGGTAATAATTTTCACCCTTTTACATGTAAATAAGGTACAAAGTGTACCTTTTGAAAGGGTGCTGGCCCAGTGTATTTATTTTTTCTGACATTGAGGCCTATATGAATATTTAACTACTGATAAGTCATAAATGTCAGCCTAATACAAAAAAAATATTAATTGTTAATTGGTTAACTAAATTACCTTACCAAACTCAGTTACAGTATAGTATAACATTTTATTTTATTATATTCTAACATTTTATTTTACAGTACAATCCTATGGGGAAGACAAAATTATAAATGAAAGAATTAGATTAAAAGTGTAATAGAAAATGTCTATTTAACAGAGCAACGTGCATATTTTTACAGTAAAATATTGTTCAAATGAATATGAATTGGCTAATTTATTATCAGTCGTTACATTACAGTAATAGCTCAAATAGGTTGGTACATTAACATCAGTCATCAAAATTGTAAAAAATAAAATCCTGTAAAGTTCTAGCCACAACAGCTGCCAAATTGTTACTATAATCATAAATATGTTACATTGTAAGACAATTCTTCCGAGAGGAGATACATCAATTCATGAAAGATAGTCAAGATAGTTAGCTGTCATTAATTGCATTTGATATTTTCCATATTAAATCTGCTCATGGTGTCACTGAACGGCTATATTAAAATGAAACAACCATCCCAGCACAAATGCAGCCAGTTCAGGTTCTCCTAGTAAGTGAATTCAGGAAATGAACAATATTTGTCTCACATTGTTATAAATGCCCTTGCCGTAATGTTCATTTTGGGGGTTCATTATTGGATTCTCCATATTATTTGTTGTAGTTTAAAGTCTTGTGAGTTTTGGGACCCCCATTTGTCTTCACGGAAGATAAGATGGGAATTTGGTAATCTTCCAGTCTGCTTTTCTTCTATATCTAAATAGCCTATCTGTGTTATAGGCACAGTGATTAATGCTGAAGGGATTTAGAGAGGAGGATACAAATGCAGACAGTCTCTCATCAGCCCATATCAAACAGCCTGGGAGATGTTTAATATATGGGTGTATTTGGTCTCCAGCTTACAGCTGTCTGCTTAAAGCTTTATTACTAAAGAATCATTTGGAGGGGGGAGAAAGCATCTCTTGATAGAATGAGTGACTAATAACTAAAGCCGACAGCGAGTGCAAAAATGCGCTTTCTCTCTTGCGCACACACAGGGCAAGTGACAAGACCGCTCTGTGCGCACAACAGAGAAGTCAAAATGTGACATATTCTTGCTGGCGGTGGGATAAAACTCAATCAACCTAAACCGTCTTTCCTCAGACAAAATTACACACACACGCACACATGCAACGCACAAGTGCATGCAAGCTCAAGGTGAGCAGAGCCACAACAATACAACATTTTCTCATGCAGTGTCCAGTATTTAGCCATGACTGTTGTCAACAGCTAAGGAATAAACTATTAATGCCATGCGAAAAGCGAATGCCACCACTAAAATGATACCTCACCTCTCCAGGTAAAACAGCAGCCCCACAACCCTGTGAGCTGCATTAGGGAGCAGCAGAGACAGAGAGACAGATTGTGTGAGAGTTGTGTCTAATCCCCATAAGCATCAAGGCAGCAGCTGCCGTGTACAGAAAGAGGGACTTGGGGGGGGGGGGGGGTTTCGCAGTTTGCGAAAGAGAAACACACTCTTCTCCAACATGTAGTCCTGTTGTGAACATACAGAAGAGAGTCCAAAAGTCTGAGAAACCTAGTGAAAATGCTCATTTCAAATTTATTATAATAAGAACACATATCCTAGTTTATGATATAAAAATATTTATTAAATGCATTTATAATTTATTTATTAGACAAAAATCCGCCCTACAAATAAATGGTCCTGTCCAAGATCTGTTATGCTGCTTCTTCAGTAGAATAATAATATTAATAATAATAATAATAATAAGCTCTAGGAAACTTCACACTCATTCAAACTAATAAAGAAAGAATGAAATAAAAAAAACTAGTGACAACTAGTTAAATAAAATGGAAAAACTTAAGAAACAAAAATCATATGGTTTAATATTATATACATGATATTCCCATTTCATATATAATTCTTTTAGATTTGTTAAAATCCTGAAACCTTCTGCTTCCAGGTTTAGATTAAATTTTAAAATTGTTTTAAAATGATTTTCAATGTGATTTAAGGCTTTTAGAACCCACTCTATGTTATGTGATCTTGCCTTGACCCCAAAGTTGCTACACACTGTGAACGGTGGGATATACATCTATGTGAAGAATTTACTGGGCCGTACCATCGATACCCTCCCGTTCACAGCGAGATAACATGCAGTGACTCAAAATCGTTCAACTCTCAATGTAAAATCCTCCAAACCCCCAGCTCCGAAACGAACTTGCACATGACAATAGAACTGAAACATATTGTGATTCTGTAGACATCTGATAACTTCCACCCCGTGTGATAAAGTGAAAACCCCCGGATAAACAACCCTGTTTACGACCTGGGCACGTTCTGAGCGAGCTGGGCTTTTTGTCCCGTTCTGTTTTTGTTTGCACTCCTCGGCGCCGTGGTCTCGTCAATCTTTCACCATTCAAGCTGTTTAAAGGTGGACGATTTATGGTTAGCAAGGCACGGCAGACGGAGCTGAGGTCACACCATATCAGCTAGCGACAATAGCCATTGTTTGTGTGCTCCACAGGAAGTAGCTGTGTGGGACTTCCTGTGGCTGATACCTAGGGTTGGATGGGGGCGGAGTGGCAGCCAGGCAGCCCCCAGGCTGATCACATTGTTCCAGGTAGGATTTCATGGTAACGTCAGTCCCTCGGGAACGAATGTTTTCCACCAAAGCGGCCCAGTCCCACAGCCTTAATATAGAGCTGAATACAGTCCCATCGAAACCAGTCTAGTCTCCTAGAGTCACACAAACAGAGAGAGGCAAACAAAAAAACAAACATGAAAACATCCAGACAGAGACATTTTTCCTCTACAAGATTTTATATTCACAGTATTTGTATACGTGGCTATTAATGTCAACCTGTTGACACCTCCAGATCCGTGTGTTCTTTCTTTTATCTACGCTAGAAGAAAACTCATTCCTTTCAAAGAAATTTCACTATATTTTCACCCATAATAAAGCAACATTCCTTAAGACCCTTTGACCACTAAAGTGCGTTCTCAAACGCCGAAAGGCTTTAACCCACAAAAACTGTTTTTTGATGGCAGATTGCAGCTTTCACACCCACATTAGCTGCAACATGCGGTTGTTCGGTGGATCCACTCAAGAACAAATGCCTAGGAATTTTCCGCAATAACCCCCCTGCCCAAAGCCATCCCGAAGGGCTCGGAGACATATTTACTCTCATTCCTGCAGCGGGGCCCGATTCTTCACAACGGCACCTTCTGTGGCAAGCATTTTTCTATTAACCTTTAAAGAATGGAAGAGGATATAGAGAATAGGACAAACAGACTGTGTTGGCGGGCAGTGTTAACATCGTGCGACAGATGTGCAGATGGTGTGTTACAGTAAAAGATCAAGGCGCGAGAGAGGGAGAGAGAGAGAGAACGCTTTTATACGCCACTCAAACGTTCCTTGGGCCTTTAAAACTCCTCCAACCCAGATTTGCCTCACCAGACAGCGCAGGAGAACTGACACTCAAGTGTGGCCATATTGGCAACCGTTTGTTCTCGATAAGAGTGCAATCCTAATGAGAGGAATCAGGTCCTTTGCTAAAAAAAAATAAAGTAGATGTGTTAGTCTAGGCCTTATGTGGGAAACATTTTACCCTACCGCCACCATCCACTGACGAAAAAAAGCCATTCGGCTGATTCATTGGACACAAAGAACGGAATATTTATCGGTCAAAAGCATCCAGATCTGTTGATTTGTCATGAGTCACTCAGCTTTGACTATATATAGTATTGCATCTGACGTTTCCTACCGTAAACATCCATTGGGTTTGTTTGTCATACCTCTTGTCTAAATGGGGGAGAGCTCTTATGAGGCAGACTGTCCTTCTTCTCCCTTTGGGACAACTGCCAAGCGCAGGGAACTAAATATGGCTGGCTGCTGTCACAGTAATTCAGTTATGGGCATATTAACATACAATGGGTGTGATTCATTGAAGAGAGACTTAATGCAGCTAATAAGCACGATTTGCTTGTTTTTCACTCATAAACGCTGAGATTTTCTAAACTGGTCTCTGAATGATGATGAGTGTTTGTTTAAAGCATAAAACTCTTTGCAAAGATCTATCTGGCTCTGCTTGGTTGGTTGCAACTGTGTTTAGGTGGGAAAAAAATTCTCCATTGAAACCTCACTTTTTCTACAGAATGTTTTATATATATATATATATATATATATATATATATATATATATATATATATATATAATATTCTGGTTACATAATTATATTCTGATCACTAGATTTGGTTTTGGGTCTGGTCTGTCAGACAAAAACATTTGATTTAAAGGGGTCATATTATCCGATTTCATGTTTCCCTTTCTCTTTTGAGTGTTGCAATCTTTTTCATGACTAGATAAGATCCCTGATGTTGCAAAGACTAAAGTCTCAAACCCAAAGAGATATTCTTTATAAAAGTTAAGAGTCAACCACACCTTCCTAAAATGGCTCGTTCTAACACGCCCCCACCACATGTCTATGTCACTGTGTGGGAAGATTTGCATAACGCCTCCTAAATGTTCATACAAAGATAAAAGACTTAACTTTGATTCTCGCTGTAGTATTGTTGCTGCTGCCATGTTGTGGAGACAGACACTGTGTTTCATTGTGAAAGCGTAAATACTTTCTTTGGCCTTCCAAAAGAGGACACAAGTAGAAATTAGTGATTAAGTTGTATTTACAACACTGTTCCAAAACAGTTCAACCCAAATATTCAGATGTGTGCAACCCATTTTATGGAGGACTGTTTCCTGAACCTGGGAGAGTATATTAGACTACAATGCCGACTGTTTTGACTCACAGTCTGTAAGTAAGTTTACATATGTAAAGGATTTGCCATTGATGATTCAAATGCATGTTTTAAGCAGTTTATAACCGCTGGTTTAGAGTAGTGCTTGTTGTTTGTCATTTCTACAATCACAAATACAGACATGGTTTATGTATTAGTGGCACGATGCAACGCAACTCGTAAAAAAACAGTAGAACTCATTATAATCCATAATTATTTATATTAAGGGGCATAACATTTCTGTCACACATTTGAGGCATTCAACCAATAACAACGCACTGGATAGCTGGCTCTCAAATCAGAGCACACATCGCTTTTCAGACTGATGAACTTTGTCAAAAAACAACATGTTTCAGAAAGCCAGGGCATAGAGGAGAGACAATAATGTACATTATGTGGAAAATAATGTTTTTTGAACCTTAAACCACATTTCATTACACCAAATACACGAAATAGTGTTCTTTTTAGCAACATCATATGACCCCTTTAAAAAAAAAAAAAAAAAAAAAAAAAAAATATATATATATATATATATATATATATATATATATATATATATATATATATATATATATAAACTACACCATTTCTGATGTATCATTCACATCAGTAGCACATGGAATATACAAACAGTATGGGATGAATTACATGCCAAAACTTAATCGAGTGTGTTTCATATTATACGTCATGTAAACTCAGTAGCTTTGCTACTCATCTGTTCTGAATAAGCAATAGCTTCTTTTTACTTCAGTGAATTAATAGTTGGTGTCAGTGAGTGTAAGAAGCTGGGAGGATGTGGAAATGTTGTGTGTTTGGGCTGGGGCCTGTGTCAGTCTCTGGCTGGGTCTCTGTGAGTCAGGCAGGCTGGTGTTGGGGGCATGGAAGAGCTTTTGCAGCGGGCCGCCCAGGCCCTGAAAGAGCTCTTTGTATCCCATTCTATTTTCACAGGAAATGGCTGTCCTTTTTCATCTCCAATGAAGAATATGTAACTGTGGTCACCTAATCAAACTTAACACAGGGAAAGGGGAATGAAGAGAAAGAAAGAGAGAAACCGTTAACCCAGCAGCTATATTTCATAACGCAGACACACAATGGCTTGTTTATGTCCTTCTACAGCTCCTTTTCTCTTTCTTCGTTTCCCCAGCTCTTTCATTTGATCCTGCATTTCATAAATCCAACCGCGATGACAGGCTGTTGTTTTAGTGACATGGAAGGTAGGTATGCAGTCTTAATTTAAACATCAGAAAACCCTAGGGAGGGTTTTTAAACCTATCCACCCACTCACAAACACACAGACGCCTCTCACGAGCTTAAAGAGAGACTCCCTCTGATACTCCATCAGGGATTAGAGCAGCAGATCCAGACCCTCGGATTAACACTCTGCCAATCCAGAGTGAGAACACATATGATATGGAGAAAGAGAAGAATTTAAGTTGGGAAAGAGTAAAACCATTGTGAGCCATGTATTATGGTTGAATATGTCTAGAGCAGTTTTTATACTGCACAGAAGTCACATCAGTGTAAATATATCATGTTTACACAGATGCACAAATGCGGCATAAATGTATTTGCATGGGTTCACAATATATGAAGCAGTGGATCACATGCAGATGTTGGTGGTTGATTAGCGCGTACAGTGGATTGAACATAAGGCCTTTTCTCAAACGCTGCACTAAGCACTTCGCTTTAGTTGTGTAATGCCGCATACTACATTTTTTTGCTGTGGAATCACTTTTACCAACATTTATAAATCTTACTGACACCACATTTTTGAATAATATTGTAATATGTAATATGTAGCATGCATATATATATAATGTGTGTGTGTGTGTGTGTGTGTGTGTGTGTGTGTGTGTGTGTGTGTGTGTGTGTGTGTGTGAGAGAGAGACCCTGGACCACAAAACCATTAGGGTACATTTTTCAAAATTGAGATTTATATAATATCTGAAAGCTGAATAAATAAGCTTTCCATTTATGTATAGTTTGTCAGGACAATAGGACAATATTTAGCCGAGATTACAAATATATTTTTTGTTTTTGTTTTTACCAATGTTTTCATTGAATATGAATGAAGATTCACATCCAATGAAATGAAGATTTTATTATTGTTGTTGTTGTTTTTATCAATAAAACCTAATATATGACATCACTGCTAGTGGAGGCGGGGGCCTGGTTCAAGGACGGTGGGGGAAGGACAACAGAGTTGCGATATGCCACTGAGAACAATAAAAGAGGACTGACAACACAAGATGTTCAAAGATGAAAAATGTAAATCTACAAAAGGAAGAGCCTCAAAAGTCACAAAAAGAAACCCCCTTGACACTCTTGAGTGAGTCCACACTGGATTTCACAAATATGGCAGATCTAGGTAGGAAGCAACACTAGAAGCATCATGCAGACAGGGTCTGGTGATTGAAGTGAAAAAACACCTCTTTCTCCCTCTGTCCTAGCTGTGGCCTTGACCTGTTCCACTCTGTGTTCACTGTCTATGTGCTTGACAGCTTCACAACTCTCTTCTTTCCCAGATGAATAGGACCCAGAATCCCAGGCTGCGTGAGTCTTGGATTTCTGAAACAGGGTTACACAGGTCATTCTTCAAGCAATTAAGTGCTTTTTTGTCTCATTCATTTTAGAGAAATGCCAATTACGGAAACATACGCTATATATTAGAGTCACATATACTGATTCTTTAGAAACTGCTGTCTGACTGAAAAACTTCAGATCAAAATAATGTGGAATTAAAATATACAGTAGGTAATATTCAATTCAACCTATGAAGGAAAGGATTCATTTTCCTCTACAAGGATTGTGGGTGAAAAAAGTTTAAGATGAAGTCTTGAGTATGGAAAGCAAGAGGGAGGATGAGTGGTGGATGAGAAAATTGAAGAGGGGAGAAGAAAAGAGGTAGGATGGAGGGAGAGGAGGAGCAAGGCAACACAAAGTCCCATGGCTGCCTCGGGGCATTGTGCAAAATTGATGGAGGGGATGAGAGACCTCACACACACACACATGCACATCACAGGGGACTCCAATCTCAGACCTCTATCTATGCTTCTACCTCTCTAACCTTCATAGACAACAATGCACCATGAAGAAATCAAGAACTGAATTTTCTTGACAAACTAAGTTTTTTAGTTTTTTTTTTTTTTACCTGTTTTACTTTTGCGTTCATTAAACACGCATATGGCAAGTGGCAGAAAGACACGTGACACCAACAGTTGTTAACACAGGACAGTTGTTAACACAGGACATATTCTGTTCTGAAAATGTCACCATTTGCTTTTGTATGGGAGAAAAACAATGCAATAAAAGTGAACAAAAAATTTATCTTGCGTTCAATGGATGAATAAAAAAGTCAGTTGGTTTCAAGCAACATAAAAACTTGTAAATGACGACAGAATTGTAAGTTTGGATGAATTATCCCTTTAAAAGTAACTGGTGAAGTTGGTTGAGCAGGAAAGTATTGTTGGTTAAGCTAGTCAAAAAGCCTGGAGGAAAAACAAGCATCCAAAACACAGCATTACCGGTGGTCTTTTCAGCTGGGAAATACATACCTCTGTCACTTTTTTCAGTCTCTCTTTCTATTTTTCTGTCTGATTTATGGTAGACTTGAAACCGTGGACTTGATCAAATCACATTCTCTGCTGAGAGTGAGACAGCTTTGGGATTTTTCCCCCCATAATTCTGGGCCTGTGGAACAAAACCAATGGACAGAGAGAGAGAAAAAAAAAGACAATTAACATTGTATATAGAACAGCAGCAACTCTGCAAAGAAATGGAAGGCCTTGTATATTCACAGAGTGGGCTCAGAGTGCTGAGCACATGGTGGATTAAAGTCACCAATGCTCTGCTGATTCCATAGCTGAAGATTTCCAAATATCTAAGGTCATTTATATCAGCACAAAAACTACAGGTGCATCTCAGTGAATTAGAATGTAGAGGAAAAGTTCATTTGTTTCAGTAATTTAACTCAAATTCTGAAACTTGTGTATTAAATAAATTTATTGCACACAGACTGAAGTAATTTAAGTCTTTGGTTCTTTTAATTGTGATTATTTTGGCTCACATTTAACAAAAACCCACCAATTCACTATCTCAACAAATTAGAATACTTCATAAAACCAATGAAAAAATATTTTTAGTGAATTGTTGGCCTTCTGGAAAGTATGTTCATTTACTGTACATGTACTCAATACTTGGTAGGGGGTCCTTTTGCTTTAACTACTGCCTCAGTTCGACATGGCATGGAGGTGATCAGTTTGTGGCACTGCTGAGGTGGTATGGAAGCCCAGGTTACTTTGACAGTGACCTTCAGCTCACCTTTTTGGTCTCTTGTTTCTCATCTTCCTTTTGACAACATCCAATAGATTCTCTATGGGGTTCAGGTCTGGTGAGTTTGCTGGCCGGTCAAAACACCACCATGGTCATTTAACCAACTTTTGGTGCTTTTGGCAGTGTGGGCAGGTGCCAAATCCTGCTGGAAAATAAAATCAGCATATTCAAAAAGCTGGTCAGCAAAAGGAAGCATGAAGTGCTCCAAAATTTCTTGGTAAACGGGTGCAGTGACTTTGGTTTTCAAAAAACCAGCAGATGACATTGCACCCCAAATCATCCCAGACTGTGGAAACTTAACACTGGACTTGAAGCAGCTTGGGCTATGAGCTTCTCCACCCTTCCTCCAGACTCTAGGACCTTGGTTTCCAAATTAAATACAAAACTTGCTCTCATTTGAAAAGACGACTTTGGACCGCTGGGCATTAGTCCAGTTCTTCTTCTCCTTAGCCCAGGTAAGACGCCTCTGACATTGTCTGTGGTTCAGCAAATTCCTTGACACGTCTGTGTGTCATTCCTTGTGAAGTTCACTTAAATTCTTGAATCGATTTTGCTTGACAATCCTCATAAGGCTGCGGTACTCTCGGTTGGATGTGCATCTTTTTATTCCAGACCTTTTCCTTCCACTCAACTTTCTGCTAACACGCTTGGATACAGCACTCTGTGTACAGCCAGCTTCTTTGGCAATAATGTTTGTGGCTTACCCTCCTTGTGAAGGGTGTCAATGATTGTCTTCAGATCAGCAGTCTTCCCCATGATTTTGTAGCCTAATGAACCAAACTGAGAGACCATTTTGAAAGCTCAGGAAATCTTTGCAATCTTTGCAAATCGTTTTGAGTTGATTAGCTGATTGGCATGTCACCTTATTTTAATTTGTTGTGCTCGTGAATTTGTGGGTTTTTGTTAAATGTGAGACAAAATCATCACAATTAAAAGAACCAAAAGACTTAAACTACTTTAGTCTTTGTGCATTGAATTTATGTAATATACGAGTTCCACTATTTGAGTTGAATTACTGAAATAAATGAACTTTTCCACAATATTCTAATTTATTGAGATGCACCTGAATATAATGGGAGCTTCATAGGATGGGTTTCATAGCCGGGCAGCCCGAGAGGATGAGTGTGGATGGAGGGGTGTTAAGCACGCTGTTCATGTTCTGTGAAGTGCCGAATCATACTTCTCTGTTTGGCAGTCTTATGGACAAGTCCCGGTTTGGTGGATGGGGGGGGGGGGGGGTGGGGGGGGTTTGGACCAGGTCCCTTCATCCAGTGATGGAAAAGCTTAATGTTTCAGCATACCAAAACATTTTGAACAATGCTATGCTTCCATCTTTGTGGGAACCATTTGGGAAAGGCACTTTGATATTCTAGCATGACTGTCCACTATGGTCCATGAAGACATGGTTGGATGAGTTTAGAATGGAAGAACCCTGACCTCAACAAATGCTGCAAAATTCCCACTGAAACACTCTTATGGAAAATCGTATCGAAAACCTTCCCAGAAGAATGAAAGCTGTTGTAAATGCAAAGGAGGGAACAACTCCATATTATTGTCCATGTATTTAGAAAGCAATGTCATTAAATGGTCAGATGTCCCAGTACATACATTTATTTATTCACCAAACCTATTTTTATGAACTTTGCAACATTAACTCTAAACCCTGGTAGCTGGAAATCAAATTGTTATCAGATGAACGGCACTGAAAATCTAGAGAGAAATTACTGACTGCACTCTCTCTGACTGGCTAGGCAATAAATTGCCATAATGTAAAACTGACCTTCTTATTCTCTCATTTCCCTCCAAAAACAAATATGTCTGAATGGTTCACCACAACACACAATGTACATTTGTTCAACTGCAGCCACACTCTTTCAAATCTAATTTTAGAGTGTGAATGTTGTGTCAGTGCAGCTCTAGTGCTTAGCTTTAGCAATTAGCGCTAGTGAGCAGTATGGTTATTAACTCTTCATCACAGAAAATGGGATCTTGCTTCTGTGCTGGCATGTCCTGGCGCGCAATAATGCCCGCTGGTTAAAATGCCCCATGGCTCCTTGACTGACATAGCGATGTTTGCTGGATGGTTGAGCTGGCACAGAGATGGCCAATCTGAGTCACGCAAAAAGAGAGAGACCGACACACACGTCGGCCGCTTACACACCCACCTGCAGCAAAAGTGGCCGCGCCAAAGCCCTGAAGAGGCTTACTCACCAGTGAGACTCCTCTTTCATTCGTTCAGCCAGATCCCAGCAAAGGCACCCCTTTCTCTCCTCTGCTCCTGAACCGTATCAGGCCCCCCATGCTCAGACAAGCTCCCCTGTTGATGGAGGTGATTGGGAAGACGGTGAAACTGCTTGACTCTCAAGAAGGGCCAGGGATGCAGAGCTGAAACCAAGTCATCTGTTAGCAATCGAGAAATGGGGCCTGATATTAAAATGTCATGCGGGTCACTGACTGAGGTCTCTACACCCCATAAGGAGCCCTACCATTTCAAGACACTACTTTCCAGCTGCAAAAATGCATCAGGAGGGTATAGGAAAATCTCTATATACTGTAGTACGTTTAAGAGAAAAGCCTTTTGTAATGACGTAAATGTAATTATGGTACCAGTGGGTGGCTTGAGTGGTTTAGAAAACCCAAGGAACAAGTTGCGATGGTGAATTTTTATGTTTGTAAACACTTCCAAGTAGCCAAGCAGCACTGACGGATGCTTTCAGACCAATTTCTGATCTGCAATCCAAAAAACATTCAAGGTAATTTTGTGTATGGATGGAGGAAAATAGTGAAAAGGGTGGGAAAATAATCCTTAAATGTGAAAGAAGAAGTTAAGTTGCCGTCCCTGACAAGAGTTTATAGAAAATGAGTAAGGCGTGATTCTTTTCCTACATTACCGCAAGGCCGTGGTAAGCCTTTGAGTGTGAAAAAATAGGCTAAAACTTCAGCAAAGGCAGATAATATGGGAGAAGAGCGGATAAGCACAGATCTAATGTCACAACAACGTGGCACAAAAACGCGTCAAGGGCCCAAAGCCGCTCTTCATCAAACCCTGTTATTTAAACATTTAACGCAACAGTGGAAGGGAGAGGCAGGAGATGATGATGATTTGCGATTTAATGATTCCATCACTGTATTAGGGGATTAAGATGTCCGTGGAAATAGATTAGTTCTACATCCATTTTCACTCTGACTGGCAGAGACCCAAAAAGCTCAGAGATGGAAATATGAAGAATGAGGCGTGCTGAGACAGATGGAGCACAAGTGACCTGAAGAGCACCAGTAAGAGTACTACCGCCACCTGCTGGTTTTGACAGAAACATATCCCCTAAAGTGACTGGTTTAAAGGAGCTGCTCAAAATAAAAATAGAAATCTGTCACTATTTATTCACCTTCATTAGATTTCAAAACCCGTTATTTTTCTGTGGAACTCAAAAACGTTCACATAGTGAACATGTCTGTGAAGCTTAAAAGTCAATGAGTTTAAGTTGAAAACCAGACGAGTCAATAAATCATTCTTTTGAGTCAGTATATAATAAAACAGAATGATTGGGTTCACAAATGGAACGGAATGACTCAATGTGAGTTCAACTCACTGACTGTATGATCCAGTCACAGTGGTTCTAGAGTTAACAGCTCACTGGAAGTCAAGATTATCTGATACATCAAATTTCAGTTTGTTTCTCACACATAGCTATATCGTCAGGAGTCTTGGAAAATTCCACCATATTTTTCAACGTGGAAGCAACCTGTTTCCTGTAAGTGCGCAAAACTTTTGATTCATTAGCTACTATTCAGTAGGTAAATAGAAGAATAAAATGGTAAAACTGTGCATAAAAGTGTGTTTATGATTACGTTAAATTCAAATAATATGATAATAAATGCAAGTTTGCAACATCAAAGAGCAATATGGTCTGTTTTAGTTTAAGCTTAGCACCTCCAATTTAATTCCATTAAAAATACTTAAGGATACTTTTATGGTGTTTTGTGTCTTTTTTGGGGGGGGGGGGCCTGGAAAATTGTCTGAAGATTCTTTGTTTTCCACTGAATAAAGAAGCTCATCTGGATTAGGAACAACATAAGGGTGGGTAAATGTCCAGACCATCATCTGATCGCACAATCAATACATGGACATTCACAGGCTCTTGCACTGCCGAATAAATAAAAAGAGGGCACAAAGTCTTGAGGAAGTGAGGGAACTATTATTAAATGATCAAATCTTCAGTAATGACTCACTCTTCTCGAAGCCATCAACTTGAGCGATCTCAAGTCATTTCGCTTTGGCTTATGCAAGGTTTAATTACAAGAGCGTGACCCTCCTTCTGCTGTTCCTGATAACATCAGCGTTGTGGCGGGAATGGTCACATGCTAAAACACGCTGGGGCTCAAGAGTCAATTAGTCGAGAGAACAAAGGAGACCTAGAAGGATGAGAAAAAGACAAATAGAAGACGAATCCTGCAAAGGAAATAAACAGCAACTTGGGCAAATTAAGAGGTTGGGGGGGGGGGGTAAATGCAAAAGAAAAAAAAAACACAAAAGTGGCAGCAAGTTCATTAATTAGAATTTCAAATCGGACAAACTTGAGATGACAGCAGCGCGCTTGTCAAATCAGATCATGGCCTAGCAGAGCGGAGAACCTCCCGGTGCTTGGAGCCAAAAGCAGGAACTACTCTGTGTGTAGATGCACGTATGAGCGTAAGTGTGTGCGATTACTACAGCGTGTAAGCCATCTTCATCGCCTCTGATTACTGCGGCCCGCCTTTTTCCCGCCTGTCCGCTCAGAGATGTCACTCTCCCACTAAATGAGAAGTGACAATTAAAACATTCTCTTAAGGCGCTCCAAATCAAGACTTGCTGGCAAGGCTGGCTGATTGCTGTTCACCACAGGGCTGGAGCTAGTGAGGTGAGAGGCCACAGAAACTGTCTGATCTGCCCCCCGGGCATGGAACGAGGGGTTAAAGTGATGATGGCTGTCCTCAGGCCCAGCACCAGTGGGTAAGACACAGTAACACATGCTCTTAGGGAACTGGAGGGTCAGTGAAGGAAGAAAGTGGGCTGAAAATGTGTCTTTAAGGGAAATGAGGGGGATATTAAGGATTAGATTGACTGTGTGCTACATAAGTTGCTGTGGGGTAAATGAAGAGAGAGTGAGAAAGCGAGAAAAATGATTTTTAAGGTTCAGCTGAGTCAAGCCAATTTCACCAAGCACATCTTCAATCAGTCAAAAGGGTTGGGGATCAAGAACCAAGAACCTTTCAAAAGAAATGCTGGAAACAAATAGCATTGGTTTCATTAATTGCTCTTGAGCATGCCTGTGGATGAACATGCCTGTGCTCTTATGAGCAGCTCATTTTAGTGAAACAAGCAGCTATGATTTAAACCTGTGTAGTTACTAGACTGATTGTTCTTATCAGTGCTGCCATTTTTAACTAAAACTAATGTTTATTTTTTTTTAATTGTGCTAATTGAAATACAGCTGAAATAAAAGAAATAAATCTAAATATTACATGGCATAAATGTAAATATACAGTACATTTCCTGGCAAAAACACACCACTGCTTACTGAAAAAGAGAGCTTGAGAAAGGGATATGAATTTGACTCTCTGTGTGGGGCACAGTAGAGAAAAAGAGGTTGTTTGGGCAGGATACCAGGTCAGTCAGCAGACAGCTGTAGCACTGAGAGAGATGAAGCCGAACTAGCCTGGCCTCAGTGAGGGCACGAAGATCCAGACCCCCACCCAACAGAGACCAAAGTTTCGGAGCACAGCCAATGAAGGATCCATTTCAGATTTATCTAAACTCTATAAAGTAGAACAGAGGTCATCGACTGGACAGGATGAGAACAAAGGGGCAACAAGTCTGGGCCTATCGCTGTTGCACCTTTACAGAGATGCAGTTATTATTATTAAATTACAGTTATTCTAGAGACAAGCACAATATCTGTATTACAGAGACTCCTGAAAGTATTTTGACATTGTAAAAAACAGACAAACAAAAAAAAAAACATGAATGTCTGAATGTCATTGAATGAAATATCAAACCAAGAGGGATCAGCACTCTGCCAATGGATGCTACATTTTTTCTCTGAAATAACTTGAAAAAATATTTTTTCTAATGTGACATTACATTTTATCTTCCAGTTTTGACTTGATAGCCTATCTTACAATTACATTTCTTTTTATTTATTATACCTGTGACTATATCTCAAAAGGTGACTTTATATCTTACAATTGTATTTCTCAAAATTGATCTAAATGCTGTAATTCCACTTTATATCTTATGATGTGACTTGATTTCTTATTTCAAACTCACAATTGACAATTTTTTACAGAAATGCTATGAACATTCCACTAACGTTTGACAACCAGATACAAGAACATTATATCTATTTTTTATATAATTTAAAACCTCAGGAACTGTGTTTGAGCTTCCTTTCTTACATCTTATTATATTATGCACAGACGTACATTTTTTTCAAATGTCCAAATAGATTTCAAGGCCACTGCAGATAGAGACAACAAACATTCTGACGTCCGATGCCCGAAAGGAGTGAGCAACACAACAAAACAAGTTCCTGGATGCTTTCCATGTTACATTGTTTAAGCCGAGATTTACAGGAACGTTTAGACGGCGAGTGCCCGCTGGCTTGGCGCTGTCAAGCGTTTGCAGCTTTAATCTGATCTATTATGCTGATGAGTTTGACTCGTTTCCAGAGCCTTCAGTGGCTTCACACTCACACAGCGAGCTGGCAGCCGACTCCATCACCTGCGCTGGTGAGCACACCGACACTTTGTCACTCAGTCACACCTGATCTGAGTCCAAAAGTGGGTTGTTCACACCAATTCTAGTTCACGTTCTCTCCTCGAGGATGCCAGATTACTCCTTTGTCTGTGAAAATTTAAGTAAGAGAAGGTGTGCTTCTCTTCCTTCCTGGGATCCTTTGCGTGTATGTGTGTGCGTGTGTTTGGAAGAGAGGCATGAATGAATTAATGATGTCTAAAGTAAGTAGGGCATGTTATAATGATGAATGTGTGTAAAGTGTGTTCATAGGACAGCGGAGCAGGAAGTAAGTGTGAGCGAGTGGAGCTCAGCTTCAGCCCTGCAGCTTCTAAACTCTAAGAGACGCTCTCCAACAAACCCTCTCATATATCATCACAATGCACAGTCCCAGCACTCCTCTCCCTCGTTCCTATGTGCTCTTGCTCCCCCTTCAGCATACATGCACATTTTCTACAAGATGCTAAAGCATAACCAAACTTAAATGAATGGTTCAATCACAAATTACATCATACAATCACCAACATGTCATGCCAAGCCTGTATGACTTTCTTACTTTCCCTGGAATGGGGAAAGAAAAGTTTAGCAGATCATCCCAGGTGCAATGTGCAAAAATGCATAAAGGAATTGCATGGCTTCAGAGAACTTAATGCACATGTTGTATGGATCACTTATGGTGCTATGTGTCAATAATGTGTCAACCTTTATTGTATGGGAAACAGCATCTGTGACCTTCTGCTTAAAAAAAAAAAAACATTTAAGTTCCATAGAAGATTGGGGCTTGGAACAACATGACAATTTTCACAAAAATGTATGTGAACTGAGGTTTCATTCTAAATGCAGAATATAAAGTATATAATGTATAATCAGACATTTTTGCAATATTCTGGTATAGCTGAAAGGAATACTCAAAACATACATTGATACAAACGCTACCATATACATATATAATGCATATATTATATATAATATTAGATGTTATAATATTTAATGTTCATTTTAACTGTATATTTATCAAAGAATCTTAACCACTGAACAAATATTGCTTAACACAACGGTTTTCATCATTGATGATAATGATAAAGTTTCTTAAACACACAATCAGCATATTAGAATGATTTCTGAAGGATCATGTGACACTGAAAATTGGAATAAAGTTGTTTCAAAATTGGAATATTTCACAGTATTATGTTTTTTGATCAAATAAACACAGCTTTGGTGAGAATAAAAGACTCCTTTCATAAACGTTAATAAATCAAATTCCATTCATTTGAACCCAAGATGATAGAAAGGAAAAATGTGAGGGATAGAATGTCATAGAAGCTGAGGGTAAGGTATCTCAGAGGTCACCAGAAACCTTGCAATCTGCTCTTCTTGACTGCAAAAGGACAAACTATCCAAAGGCAAATCTGCAAACTAAACTATAGGGGGAAAAAAAGCTCAAAAACAAAACATCCCCCGTCCACGACAGCCATGAAGACAAATCCAATTATTTGTGTCTCATGTTGCAAATTTGTTCTAATAGATGGAATAGGAAAATAAATAAGTGCCTGCAAAAGGAAACAAAGGGAAGCGATTTCTAATTAACATGAAAGAGAGACGAAGAGACGTGTTAGTAAACCCATCTTTCATCCTTCTCCACTCCTCATAGCCGGCGCATTTGTTTGTGCCGAATGTTGTCTTTCAGAGGGAAGCGTGTTTCCGTTTCGCCGGCAAATTAAATGTCAACAGATTTATAACATCAGCTCCAATCTCATTTTTTTCTGGAGCGTTTTGTCGATTTTATTGTTCATTAAGCGTTTTTTTCTTTCTTTGCATTGCTTGCGCTCAAGCGGCTTTTTTTGTCACATCTTGGCTTTGAAGATCACAAAAGCTCGGGACAATAATTAGGTTTAGTGTAATTACGAACTGAGCATAATGAAAGAGTTGAAGGGAAATGTCTGGCCCTATCTGCTCACTGCCTCTCTCCAGATAACCATTAATCCCACATTAGCCCTGCACTGTCACTCTAAACAACGGCTTTGAGTATGATCAGATGACCCCGACCAGGTCACACACAAATGCTGAATGTGATATCAGAGATGTGGAGAGAGGTCAGATCGCTCCACCTGCTGTGTAAAACACTGAAGTTTAGATGCTGTCAGCACTAAACCCTAAACAACCATAGTAATGAGAAAGGAAAAAGTCATCTATCCATGCTAAAAGTCGGGGCTGGCCTCACACACACCTAAACCAACAATATCTGGTTTTCTGTTGTTCAACTCAAGCCAAGTTGAACAAAACGCATGGTGAACAGTGTTTTTTTTTTTTTTTGTCTTTCTCATTTTGACAAGAAAACACCTAAATACCCCAGTAACTTACCTGATTTAGGGCTTTTATTCTCTTCATGCTGTGTGTCAATGAGCAACTGTTCTGCACCTGAATAAGCTGCAAGCTCCTTTGGCAGTCTGTAGACAAGAGCTGTTTCCGCTGCGTAGTGTAGATCATACTACAGAGCAAAAAATTATGTTTGGTAATTAATTTGCTCAAACCTATTAGACAACTGAATATTATTATAAAGTCTTAAATACACTGACAGACAGACGATAGATAGCTGGATAGAGAGATATGACAACATCATATTTACAAAACAATATCAATGATCCAAACAAATGTAATGATGTTATTGTCTGTCTATGTAACACGTGGCTGCGTTTGTCATGACAATGTCACGCTCCCGTTTCAGTGTCTGGATAGACATGTGGTGTGTAAAAGCACACAGATGAAACTCCAGATGGCGAGGACAGACCTGTGCAGCGCGATGCAGGGAAGAACAGCCTGGGTGTGTGGACAGGTTCCCAAAAGGCTGGATGTGTGGCTTCTGCCAGCCTTCCTCAAGACGAGCGAGGACTGTCCCACACATGTGAAGTGCAAATTACCTTTGATCAGCAGATTATTTTAGGATAATTAATTTATCACACTTATAACATCGCCCCTCAAAGGTTTACTCACTTTGCAATGGGGTAGTGGCTGGAATGATAAGCGTCAATTTAGGGAAACTGGTGCAGTTTTGCAGAACAGATCACCTCGAGCTGTCCCTGAAAAAAAAAGAGGATTCAGTTCAATATTATGTTGACAAATAGACACTCTTATAACTCTGAAAACCTCGTTATGACTAAAACGTGTCATGCTTTTTGAAAATAACCTTACCATAACCAGTTATAAATGTCTAGTGTGATGAGACAGTATGAGAAACAGAAATAGTTGTAAAGTAGCTAAATTTTAATACTACAGTAGTATAACGCATTTCAAAATGATTCCGGTTTACAATTGGCAGTTGGAATGAGGCTAACTGTTAACTGACTCACCTCGGAATACATTATTTTTAGTTTACTTAATCATAAACCCAAACAGTTTAACGTGAATTGCAATGTGGTGAAGATGATGAAAACACACTGCGTGCTGAAAAAACGAAGACGACTTCGCGCCATCTTGTGTAAAAAGACAATATTGCTGCAACCGTCAAAGCGTTACCAGGAGATGGCAATATTGAACCTTTTATGCAAGTTTATTTCTTAGAAAATCAACAACACTTCTCTGGACTATTGTATCAAGCAGATGAGTACACTTTTAATGTTTGTTTGGCATTTCTTCACCACATTTTCTTCTGGGGACATGTCCTCCTGATAACCGTGCTCCGCTTAGAGCTGAGTGATTGTTTTCCATCTCGCGTGCGTCATCGCCATAGTGAGAGGAGGACGCGCGCCTGCTGCCTGGGAGCTCATAAATACTGTGTGAGCCAAGTTTTAACAATGGTTTAAAGAAAAATATTAGTAATAGTACGAACAAACCTGCATATATACATATATAAATATATACACACACACATTTGTTTTTGTGAAAAGTGGGGACATCCCATATTAGGCGTAATGGTTTTTATACTGTACAAACTGTATATTCTATGGCCCTTCACCAACCCTACACCTAACCCTCACAGGAAACTTTGTGCATTTATACTTTCTCAGAAAAAAAAAAAACTCATTCTGTATGAGTTTTGAAAAATGGGACATGGGTTAATGTCCTCATAAATCACCCTCTGTGTCATACCCATGTCATTATACAGAGCTGTGTCCTGATATGTCACAAAAACAAGAGCACACACACAAACACACACACACACACACACACACACACACACACACACACACTCTTTGTAGAAAATGTATAGAACAACTTCAAACTTTTAATCAAAATTAAAAAAAAAAAAAAATTATAATTGAAAGAAAAATAATCTCCTCAGATTTCACACTATAAATAAATAATAAGCATTTTGAATCCAGACTGCAAAAAACAAAGGAGGAAACATCAGCAAGGCTGAGAGGGAGAGACTGCAAAGAGAGGCAGATGAACAAAGACGGAGAGAGGAAGGTCCATCTGTAATATTTATTCAATTAAATCCGTTTTTAATCGAAAATAAATCTGTATACTGTGTTTCTGTCCTGTAGAAGAAGCTTATATCATCGCTGAGCGTGAGGAGAATTAACGGCTGGAGAGGGAGCGAATAGAACAAGAGAAACAAGAGCAACTCGAGTTTAAGGTCTTTTATTTGAACATTCATAGTCGTGTTGCAGACATTTCCCTGCAGGATTTAGTGTCATATGCAGCTGTCTGTACTGATGGATTGCTTGTGACAAGTTTAAATGTGATGATTGATTGACACCTGTCAAAATCCACAGGACAGAGAGCGCAGAGAGGATGAGCTGAATGAACTGCGGCACATTCTAGGTGAGAATGGCTCTGCAGTCACTGCGTGGGAATCTGAATGCAAGGACAAAGCTAAGGTATAAGACTCATGAAACCCTATTCAGATGCCTCAGGCTGATACTGGGGCTACAGGTATGTTAAGTGCTGATTTGGTCTCTGGTCGTTACATGCGTTGCGATGGCAGCCCAGATCCATCAGTGCAGCCAGAAATCAACTCCTTCATCAGTTTGTGGAGAGAAGGCTCAGAATCCCAAATCCATCAGGTCTTGGAAAACTGTGCTCTGGGTCTTCAGGTGAGACCAATACTATGGATCTGCTGTTTTAATAGTTTATTCAAGTTAGTTATTGATGACAGAGATGCTAATATAGTTCTCGTTCTTGGTTTGAATGGACCTTTCTCTTGGACAGTTGAGAAACAAACTGCACTTTCTCTTGAGCAAGGTTCCTGACCCCAGTGTTGCTCAGCAGTATCGAGAAACACTCTTGTGTCTACAGAGTCTTATCCACTGCAAACCTAACCAGGCCACTGAGGAGCTTTTGAAGGCAAGAGATCTTCCTATGAAGCTCACGTAGTGAAGGGCTGGGAAATGAGAGAGGTACATCTTTGGATGTAATCTAGGACGGTCTGCAAGAGATCAAAGAGAATAATTTCCATTAATTGTCATTTACTATTGCCCCTCATCATAGCTGTTAGAAACCGGTCTCCAGGTCTTCCCCTATACCACCCAGCAGTCTCGTGCTCAGAGCTCTGCATCAGTGAGGCTGGATGAACACAGTAGCACTGTTGCCTCATTGTCTGTAGGGGTCACTGTAGATCTGCCTGACTCAATATTGTTTCTGGAGGATCCACGTGGCACGTTGGGATCCTATCAGTGTACAATTCACAACACACATGTAGCATCAGATTGTGTATTGTATATACAGCATTTGCTTTAAACCCTCCCTGTTAAAGCTGCAGTAGGGAACTTTTGACGCTCTAGCGGTTAATAAACAGAACTGCTCGCGTCTTGCGGAAGAACATTGTAGCCGGAGCTACTTCTCTCTGTTTATGTCTATGAAGAATCACAAAGGTACTGGGTTACTCCGCCGCAGTACCCCGAAGCAATCTAAAATAGTCCGAATATAAACACTTATTATAGGTGTACCCTAGTGATTCAGGACAAGCTAAAAACACGGTTTGGAAAATGGATTCATGGTGTACTCGCTTATTATGTTCATTTTTCTACATTTTGAACACAAACAAAGTTACGGACCGCAGCTGTTTGGTTGTTTTTTACCGGGAGTGCATGACTTTCTGCAAATGGCAATAGGAGCACTGGGAGGAGCCAGAGGAGCTTGGTTTTTTCACAGATTATCTGTCTCATATTCTACTGTCAGGACATAATGACAGGTTTAATAAATATGTAAAAAAAAATATATATATTTTTTTTTTTACAAAAGTTCCCTACAGCACCTTTAATTTCACATCTTAATATTTGACTGCATGCCTGTTTATTATGAAGGTATTTTTGATTCAAATTAACTGAGCACCTGTGGCAGTGCGATTTGTAGTTGTAGAGAAAAGCCACACATGTGTATCAGTAAATTTGAAGTCACAGAGTGAAATGTTTTAAGAGTTGCAAACCTGTAGCCTTTTTTTCTCTCCCACAAACACAACACAACAGTTACACCTTCTCAAATTCTTCATTGCAGGTGCACAAATCCTATTCTACAAATCACACATTTAGAAACTCGTACGCTCACATTTTTGAAACAATTGCTGCAGTGAATGTGGTGCAAAACGCATTTACACACCCGCATCAAGAAATGTGCAGTCGTGGAGAAATGTTGAACATCCGCAAATCAGTACGTGAATTCATCAAATGAGAGTTGCACACTTGTAGAATATTTTCTCAGAATGTCTTGTATATTTTTCTAACACAAACACAAAGTACATAACTACAGCTTCTTGAATCTGCTGCGATGAAGCTCAAACACTGTTTTTTTCGCTTTCAAGCGACAAGTTTCGCGCTCTCCTTTTTGCACCGAGATATTTGGTTCAAAAGTGTTTTGTGCATCTGTAGAGTTAGTGGGCGGGACTGTTTAGAGATTACAGAATTTCAGCCAATCAGAAGAGCTACTGAGCCAGTAGGTATACGCCCCAAGCAGTTTTACGCCCCTGTTGTTCCTCATGCGTCCAGTAGGGGGAGGCAGTATATTAGTATATGAGCCCAGTCATTTATAAGAACAGCAGACCATATCTATATGTATGATAGCAGCAGACCTTCTTGAAGCGATACGGATGAGGTATGTTAAATAATCTGCTAAAGTACTTGTTGTTGATTGTATTGTGTAATGATGCAACATTTATTATTTATAAAAGATTGATCAATTAAATAAGAAAGAATAGCGATATCAATTCAAAAGATGGATCAGTTTATTTCGAGAGGCAAAAGTACTTGATTGAGTCAGATGTTCTGTCTGACTCAAACTTAACTAACCACAGTCTATCATCAATGGACAAAAAAAAAAAAACAATCAAAGTGACTTGACACTTTTTCCAAGTGTTCCATCAATATTGTTCATTGAAGATCAGGAGCGAATTGATGTTATCTACACTCAGATGACTTCAATTTTGGATGGCACACCTACACACACCCACAGTGACCAGATCAGATTCATTATGGATGTCCCTTTTCCAGAGGTATGGTCTTGTGTGTTAGTTGTGCTCTGCATGGTGTCATATTCACATTGTTTTTAATGTCAAATAGTTTATCCATAATGTTAGATAATTTCTATAAAATAATAGTTTTGTGCTTAATATAGAAAAGGAACTTTGGATTTTGTTGTAAAAAAAAAAAAAAAGCAAAATGATGCTTGGCTTATTTGGGCTGTGATAAATCTTTCTCTGGTAGTCCATCATCTGTGCTCTTGCTGTTGTGAAAGATGTGTCCATCTTGGAGGCTGAGGAGAAATTCCTTCGAGGACCTGTCATTGACGCAAGGTACTGTAAGGATCCTATAAAGGAAAAAAAAATTGAAACATGACATCCTGCCATTATTTATAAATAACCATTGTTTTCTACCACTATGCAACTTTTGCTTTTTTATTTATTTTTATCAGTGAGTGGGATCATTTTGACCGCAGGATAAAGAAACAATTAAAGAAGAGTGGCAAACCATTGGAGAGTCATCTACAGGAGTCATGCTGTTAAGAAATAACCAAGTCATGGTGTTAATAAATTTTTTTTGTGAACAACAATATTGTCTTTCTTTTAAATGACCCTTGGAACTTTAGAAAATTGTTAAATTTTGTTGGTCTTCATAAAATGCTATGTAGAACATGTTCTGTTGCTGTATAACGAGCAATTGTGAATTGTAAAGCAAATATTTCATTTAGGATCCATATGATTACACAGTACTGTATGTCTAATGGCCTGAATATGGTTAATATCTAAATATAACTTAATATAAATTCACAACATCATATATCAGTCAATCTCTGTATATAAAAACAGTTTATAAATATATATAAATAATACATTTTACAGTAGGTCATAGGTCTGCAGCCTCCCCCTACTGGACGCATGAGGAACAACAGGGGCGTAAAACTGCTTGGGGCGTATATCTACTGGCTCAGTAGCTCTTCTGATTGGCTGAAATTCTGTAATCTCTAAACAGTCCCGCCCACTAACTCTACAGATGCACAAATCACTTTTGAACCAAATATCTCGGTGCAAAAGGGAGAGCGCGAAACTTGTCGCTTGAAAGCGAAAAAACAGTGTTTGAGCTTCATCGCAGCAGATTCAAGAAGCTGTAGTTATGTACTTTGTGTTTGTGTTAGAAAAATATACAAGACATTCTGAGAAAATATTCTACAAGTGTGCAACTCTCATTTGATGAATTCACGTACTGATTTGCGGATGTTCAACATTTCTCCACGACTGCACATTTCTTGATGCGGGTGTGTAAATGCGTTTTGCACCACATTCACTGCAGCAATTGTTTCAAAAATGTGAGCGTACGAGTTTCTAAATGTGTGATTTGTAGAATAGGATTTGTGCACCTGCAATGAAGAATTTGAGAAGGTGTAACTGTTGTGTTGTGTTTGTGGGAGAGAAAAAAAGGCTACAGGTTTGCAACTCTTAAAAACATTTCACTCTGTGACTTCAAATTTACTGATACACATGTGTGGCTTTTCTCTACAACTACAAATCGCACTGCCACAGGTGCTCAGTTAATTTGAATCAAAAATACCTTCATAGTTTATAGCACATCTGTTTCTGCAGGTCAGCACTGGCGGGCAGACTGCATTTCTGAGGCATCGTAAAACACAGAGACCCGCATCTCCTTTAAGATGAATGCATTCTATGCCTTCACATTACTGCAGGAGTCATACTCTAACATGCCTTTTCAGTCATGGGAGCTGAGGCCTCTGAGCCAAGACTCAGCTTTGTTCACAATCACTGGAGCTCTTATTGAAGTCAGCATCACTGTCAAGGCAAGAGAAGCCCTGTCCAAAAATACACACATCTGAAAAATCGTTTAAATATCTACTTTAAAACATAGAAATGTAGAACTTTTCTGTAGTCGTGTTGGTTTCATATAATGGTTTTGAACATTTTATTTTATACATGTATTCACAATTTTTTAAGGATATGCAAGTTACAAATTTAATACATTTCTTGATGATAATTCTTACAATTAACTAGTTGCTTATTAGAATGCCCATTATTAACATATTAACAGTTTATTATTACTTTTAAAACATACAAGCATATTCTGCAACCAATAACTAATACCTAAAATTAACAACTACCTTACTATTAATAAGCAACAAATTAGGAGTTTGAGGCAAAGTCTCAGTTAATGGGTTGTTAATAGCGAGAATTGGACCTTAAAAATAAAGTGTGACAAAAAAGTGAATATATCACTGACTAGATGCACTCAAATTATTGCATGCTTGAACTGCATTTTTTTTTTAAATATTTCTAAATAACCACCAATTCAAGGCCAGGCTGTTTTCCATACATGTGGGAAGTATGGGAAGTGGATGAGTCCCTCAGATCTGCGGAAGGCCATGCAGAGAACTGGAATCAATATATTTGTGAACGAGTATTCAGACAAGTACGTCAGCATCAACCCAAAGATAACCAAGGGGCTGAATTGCCTTACACTCAAAAACATTTTCTGTATTGTCATTAAATTGTTCCATGAACTTTTAACATTAAGTACTGATCCGTTAACAGTCTATTACACAGAAGGTTCTTCATAGTGGAAAAAGGTTGATGTGAACCTTCCTTTTGGACCCTTATTTCAAAGTGTAGAGTTTCCTCATTAATTCCTTTTTAAATAGACCAGCTATACAAACCCATGATGTAACTTTTTATTTATTTTCTTTCCACTTCTTGGACCCATTAATAGAGCACACAGTGTATGAACAAATGGCTCGAATGTCCTCAGCCATGGCTTTTTCATGGAGCCGCTGGAACACACAATGCGGACAAGAGCATCTTGTTCTTCAGGTCTGTCATACACAGACTGACTGAAGCACTACTGAACTATTCTATACATAGCAGTACCTTTGACCTTTATCTTTTTGAGTCTGTAGGCCTGTGAACAGTTGGAAGCCGGGCCTGTGGCTGAAGAGACATGGTCTCTTTACCTGCTGCGTGCTCAGAGGAACCTGCATCTGAAGATGGAGGAGCATGACAACAGCTTCTCTCCTGAGCTGGCCAAGGGCAGCGAGTCCACTCCACCTTTCTGCACATGCTCAAACAGGACATGAGCACCGAGGGCCAAGCCAGAGTCCGTCAGTCTCACCATCTCTGCACAGACACTGGAAAGAGGCTCCTGTGTGCAACACGTGTCCTTACATACTCCTAAAAGAGGAGAAAGCATACGCATCCAGAAAGACTACATGCATACACAATAATATCTCCGGTATTTGATACCCGTTTTGAACAGTCATTGCTACATCTTGATGATATGCTGAGATGTAATAACACCCTGTAAAATTTATTATAAGCAGTGGGACCCAAATAATACTCTGAATAATTATTTATAAGATAAGCAATAAATATATACACAGTAGATAGAAACTAATAACAGCATGTGCACCAAATTCTTCATGGGGAAACTGTTCCTACATGCCAGAATATTACAGAAACTTGCAAGTGTATTTAATTCTAAAAACTTTAAAAACAAATTAGATTTTATTATAATATCAAAAACAACTAAATAAGAACACACCCAAGCATGAGTATTAAACACACATACTGACTGAAGCTTTGTGATCCATTTAGCTTGTTTTGCACAGTAAATAGTCAGATGAGTTGGATCAGTTTCTTTTATTGTGCAAAGTTTCTCTCCCCCCTCTTTGGAACATACAAAAGTGTATGAACTTCTTACAATGAACACCAAAGCTATAGCTTCATGAGGATAAAAACCATGTGTTTGAAACAATTAATAATATAAAAAACATCTACTGCATAAAACTGTCAAATAAGTTAACAAAAAGAAAAAACATTTTTTTAAAAAGGTCTCATCTCAATACACTTTCAAACTGCCCATAAAAACACACTGATCAATTTCAAAATGTTTAAAAACGGCAGCCTTTTCGGGCAAACAATATATGATGTTTGACATTCACACAATTGCAGTGTGCTCATCCCACTCCAATCCAAATATCCACCGTGTGATTGGCTGGCACTGACTCCTAAAAGTGCTTATTACATATGTCGCCAACCTGACGGTTTGTATACACGGCATTCAAGCAGTCTACAGTTTTCAGCACAACTTTTTACCTTCAGTAAGAAATGGTCACAAAGTGTTCTGTTAGAAGGACAGGCAGTAGTGTTGCATCACAGCTCTTGCAGCCAGAGTTTTTTCTGAAAGTCAGAACCAGCCACTGCAGCCTTGCCGACCCCCTGGTGTCACACAGGGGGCTGGCCGTTGTGCCTCAGCCCAGTATAGGGCCACAGAAGCTGCTGGATGGTCATCCAGGAGTCCCCGGTGCCCACAGGTGCTGCATCTACTGCAGGCTGTAACATCAGGCTCGCCAGCAGGGCCAGTAGAACAACTAGAACCACAAGCAAGGCCAGCCAAATCCAAATGCCCCTGGTGCCTCTGGAAACTGCAGGCCTCCCATCAGTCAGACTGGGTGGAGCGTGATCTGTTGGGCTGGGGCTGGGACTGGGATGGAAAGGGAAAGAAATGTTTAAAAAGAGAAGTACAAGCATACCTTCAGCAGCAGGAAGCAAGGTGTTCTGTTATGCTAAATAGGGAAGGACCAAGTAAAATGTTAATGTTATTGTAATGAGCTGCAGATGAACCCTCTATTGATTGTTTTCACGTGACGTCACACTCTTAGGAAGACTCACCTGGAGGGCAAAATGAAGCTTTGCTCCACTGACCGCCAGTTATTTTAAGTAGTAAAGTTGTAAAACGCAGATAAAAAGGTGAAAGTAAACAAATTATTGATGTTGTATATTTTGTACAGGCAGGCTTGCCTATGTAAACTGCATCATTCATATAGTGATTACTGAATTTTATCTTTTAATATTACTGTTTTAAATATATTAAGGCACTTTAAGTGTATTTACAATGTTTGTTGCACTGTTTAATGATTGAAATATTGCCGTGGGTGCTTAACATGGATTGCAAATGCCAAGACCTTGTTTCGTTTCGTTTTCTTTGGAGAGGTGATCTAATTATTTGTGGCTGTGAAACCGATAGGCTTGAGCTGCACTTCTATGGATGTTTTGCCCTCCAGGTCTTTGAGCCGGTCACATGACAGAAAACTATCAATATATGCTTAGCCCAGAAACACTCTGTTCAAGTAAGGAAACGCAACAACGTGGTTTCATTGTACATATGTAACATGCATTCCTTTGGAATCAATAACAAACAAAATCAAGTTGCATAGCCAGAAGCGCTTGCATACTTGTGTAGAATATGTTCTGGGCCATATTTTCATTGGAAAATAGCATGTCATTAAAAGCACAAATGATTAAAAAAGAAAACTCAGTCTGAATAGATGAGACGGCTGAGGCGACT
Source organism: Carassius auratus (assembly GCF_003368295.1). Classification (NCBI taxonomy): domain Eukaryota; kingdom Metazoa; phylum Chordata; class Actinopteri; order Cypriniformes; family Cyprinidae; genus Carassius; species Carassius auratus. The sequence goes on along the minus strand of NW_020523417.1, from coordinate 44,065 downwards.
TGAAAACATTTAGAGGAATGTGAAAAATGACAGCTGTTGCTGAAAGCAATGTTTGACAAAGTAAGACAAACAGGAATGTTTCAGTGCTTCAAGACAAACAGTTCTGTGATAGACTGATATATATTGGTCAGGCAGAGTAGTTGGCCAATATATGACCATTTTGAGGTCTGCCAATAACTGATGGGCCAATTAACAGAAGAAGCCATTCTGCCCATTTTATTGCCTTTCATTTTTTAAAATTACATATACACACACACACCACCAAAATATTTAGTCTTTAAAAAAAAAAAAAAAATTCAAAAGAACAGCATTTATTTGAAGTAACAAATGTTTTGCTATTGTTTTTGTTTTTAATGTATCCTTAATTATATATAATAATTACTTGACTCCAAAGTTTTGAACAGTAGTATCTCTCTCCATCCTGCTCTCTATTTATCAGTCTACCACTTATCCTGTTTAAGAAAATCCCAGAGAACATTAGAATAGCACACCACTGTGGATCAGAGTACATTTGCCAAAGCTCAAACTGTCCACCAATGTGGGGAAAATAGATAATAAAAAATAGAACTCTGTATTCTCTCTGAAACCACAGATGGGCTGCTTTATCTTATTTGCGGCAAACTGAATCAGAAGACATACAGTGTGTCAGCACTGGTTTCATTTTTCCACTGAAGAAAAGCAGCTAAGCTGATGAACTTTGTGGGTGTCCATATCCAAACAGAACATTAAAGTTAGATTTTCATAGCTTTGCTGCAGCAGCAAAAGGCAGTGACGTTATTGACAGAAAGCCCTCGATTTGTAGTAGATAATGCCTGAATGCTATAGCAGAGAATAATGGGAGGCGGGAGGTACACTAACGTCTTAGTTGGCATTATGAAGGAGGTGATTTTGATGCCCAATTCTGTTAGGCTACTCCTTCTTTCCTCTGGTTCTGCCTTCCGCTCCTCCTCGGAGTGAGAGTCTGTGTCATTTCCAAATCTGTGCAAAGTTCACACTTCAGTGTTCCCATCTAAGCTCAAGGCCTCTATTGTGGTTCTGCATGACATGACGCTCCGATGGCACATGTGCTCTTTATGGGTTTGGCATGAAATTGGTTCCAAAGACGAAAGGTACACAACAGATCTTCACGCGTGACCTTACCTATTCATCAGAGTGGGCTCATCATTGTCGGCCCAAGTACCAGAGCTAATGAAGCGCTTTAGGGGTGGCCTCTTGGTTGCCATGTTCCTGTAAAGCGGTCGACACACAACCATGACATCCTTTCTCGCAGTGCAAAGACGTGCACACAGTATTATAAAAACAATTGGAATGTGACTCCAATAAAACACAAAGTCATGGGTTCAATTTCCAGAGAACCAACTGATAAGTGTATTATTTGACATTGGCTGAATAAAAGTGTCAGCCAAGTGAATAAATCTTGTTCTGATACATATTGGGTCACACTAACCCAATTTTGGTGGACTAATACTGACAGGCAAGGCTGCAGGTGCGTTTTGTGGACCATGCAATCTCAAAACAGCATCAGTACACTTACCATGGTGACCGACGGGAGAGTCTCTCTACCTCAGTTTCTGCCATGTCTTTGGGCTGTGAATTAGAAACCACAGTTTATTCAGTTGTTCTGCTTATTTTCTACCAAAATCGCCTCTGTAAGAAGAAATTACTCCTCACCATGTCAAAATGGGTCTGTCCTCCAATGCTGCGGGGAATGGTAGCTATACTGATACGTCGGCTAGTGTTCTTAGGAGAGAACACATCATTATTAATTTGGTTGCACTTTATTTTACAGTACGTGTACTAACATGTACTTATATTGTACTTAGTGTATTTATCTAAGAAAGTTCTGGTAACACAAGGTAACTACATGGGATAGGGTTAGGTTTAGGGGTAGGTTCAGGGTTAGTACCTAGTTATTACATAGTTATTGTAATTACTATAATAAGTACATAGTATGTACATGAGGAACAGGACTGTAAAATAGTGCTACCATAAATTTTTACTGATTTAAAAATAAAAAATAAATAAATAAATAAATGAACACCACAAGCTAAATTCACAATCTTGAAGTGGTGCGTTTTGAGCCATAACTCACTTTGAAAATGTTTCCAGTTGATGGCTTCTTGTTTCTGAAATCATCTGCAGTCAAAAGAAAACCCATGTGGTGTTACTGCCATTACAATGTGTATTTTTGTTTTATAATAATCAACTTACCCCTCTCAGTGTGGGACCCAAAGGACCTTTCATTTGGTGTGAGGTTCTCTCTGAGCTCTAACAGCTCTGCGTGCTCCTTGGTATACATCCTCCTCAAGTTCTCCACATGCTGAATCATCACCTCCACCGTTTTACCCACTCTGGTCTCCTACACATGCAAGGAAATTGAGATGTAAACAAGGAGGCCTCTTTGTTAACTATGGCTTTAGAGGGCCATTTCAGCACTCTGAAGGGCCAGAGTAAACACACAAACCTGATGAACAGCCCCAAGCATCTCTGAACGGCTGGATACTCTGGTCATGGATTGAATGAGGACTTCCAGGTTCTTCTGCAGACGATGGATGATCTCCATGGACTGGTTATCTTCCTCACACCGTGGAATCAGGGCCTATATAACAAAATAGTGTGAAATTCAAGCTACCTGTTCAAACATGGGAATTCAGGTCAAATTTGGAAGACATTTTCAGTAAGAATTTTCTGTAAAAATACAATGTCCTGAACAAAGCACTTCTTCCTTGCATTGATAAAATACACAGGATTTTATGCCAGCAAAAAGTGCACAAAATGACACTGACCTGCAGCAGACCTTTACAACTGTTCACTTCCTTCCGGACGTTCTCCTCAGCCAGGTCCCGCGAACGTTCCTCCAGGCGTAGCCTCTTCTCCAGGGTGAATATGTCACATTTGAAGCCCAGAGAGAGCCGGTGGAACTCCGCCTGGCAGGAGGGCACATGGTAAACAGTCCAAAAAGGCAGCAGTCTCCACATTATAATCTATCAAATATAGTTACACTCTATAATAAAATTGGACTAAATGCAGGAAAAAAAAAACCCACCACCTCACCTCTATCTCTTTGTCACTTGGCGACAGGCTGCAGATGAAATGCACATTTCAGATTAATGGGTACATGAATGTGTCAAGTGAGTCATGTGAAGGCATGCTTGAATCGGATTCAAATTTATGGATATAAATTCAGTACACAAAGAATTATAACCTGTTCTTGACATCTTTGGTGGAATCGCTGGCATTTTCAGAGATGACAGATGTACCACCTGAGGGAGGAAGAGCAGACTGATATTGAGGAAACAAGCAGAACTAGATAAAGAGATAGACATTGAGAGAGAGACTGTTTATCGACCTTCTTTTTCTGTGGTCACTGAAGGCTCCCCGTCCTCCTGAGCTTTTTGCTCCTCAATGGCTGCCATACTGCTCATTTCCTGTTGGAAGAACATTTCTTTTTAAATGTACTACACAGCTATGTAAACTTCATCATGACATTACAATAGTTTACAATGGGCATCGGATGGCATGTTATGAATGTTTCTTAATAAGAACACAATCACCTTATGTAATTAAACAAATATTTTGCAAAGCAAGTAGGACCAGATTCTTCTGGCTTTTGTTGTATTGGTTTAGTTCACAGTGGCTCTTACTTTCTTAAGCTTGTTCATCAGAGTCATAGGGTCTTTTTTGGAGCCTTGCGCAGCAGGGACTGTTGGAAGATTACCCTCACTGACAACAGGGTCAAAGGTCATGTCCTTCGCTTTTTCAGAAGGATCCTTCAATGAGTCAGCTGAGGCTGCGGAGTTTGAATCAGAATGAAATTGAATAAATGTTTGCTGTCTGACTTGTCTAAAAAGGAAAATAAATTAAGAGGCACTTGGAGAGCAACTTGGCTCCAAAACCTAGTGAGCTGCCAAGCAGACAAGATGAGAGAAATGTTGATGTAGACTTATTCACTACTAAGAAATTGCATTATTAAATTGTATAAAAATAAAAAAAATCTAATATTTTGGTGTAATAAAAAAAAAAAAAGGATTTCCACTAATATTTGTGTGCTAAAAATCTTTTGGGGTAATGCACAGCTATCTGCAGCAGCATGCTAACAACAGTCTCTGTTGGAATAAATTGGGACTAAAGTCTCATGCACTGCTATTGGTAATGATGTAAAAATTACACACTGAAGGTAGGGTTTCTTCAAAGTTTCTTTTAAATATTTATATTTAATTCATATGTTTCATTTTAAGTCATTTTAGCCCTTCCATTTTTCATTTAGGATTCCAAAGCAATATTTCACATTTTTAAGTTGTGTCTTGTATTTATATTTGCAGATGCTAATGCTGAGGGTTGCTCACAATATTAAAATGTTAGTGACCAATAGCAGTTCCAGTGAGCTTTCATAATTCTCATTAACAATTTCAAAACCATAGCAAAAGCCAAACTGCTAATGAGCGGACTCCTTTAAAAAGCAAAATACGAATATAAACATTAAATTAGAACAATGGCATTCAGCCTTAAAAAGTTTTTGTTTCATTGCTTCAAGTAAATATTCAAGTAATCAGTCAGAAATTAAAACAAATAAAATGAACAACAGTTTGTGGTTTTCACTTTCCTGTCAATATTGTTCATAAATTAAAGTAAAAATTCTGTGTTTCCATTAAATCAACTTCATTTCGACAAAGTAGTATTCAATTGCAGCCGTCAGAAGCAGTACATTTGTCATCCCTATTTCAAAAGATCAACAGGTAACGTCCTCTGGTGTATTTCCTCCTACCTGGTGAGTTCACCCCAGATGATATCGCCTCCGCCGCCTCTGGCATGGCCTCTTCTTCCTCTGCTACTGGCAACAAAGGACTCCTAAACAAATGATTAACAATAATGTACAGCAACTCTTGAAGATACACACATTTGAACACTAAAACACTCAGTCCAGCAGCACGCCCCTGCGTAATAAATACATTCAAATAATCAGTTGCACAAAGAGGAAACATACTCACTTGTCCGATTTTGCAGAGACTTTAGAAAGCTGTCCCTCGCTCAGTCTCTATAGGAGAAAACAATATTGCATTATGACCCAGTGACACACTCTGGACAGCAACACACATACATTTGTGTAAACTACCTAAATATGCAAATAAACATCACACGCATTTCCATACCTGTCCCATGACATGGCAGATGAAATAAAAGAGCTACACTCTGCTTTACAGAGAGAGAAGTGCTAGATACTTACATAATGTGTGTGAGTGCTCTACAGCTGGCAGAGAGAGGGAGAGAGAGAGGGGATGGTAAAGACAGGAAGAGAGAGAGAGAGAGAGAGAGAGAGAGAGAGAGAGAGAGAGAGAGAGAGAGAGAGAGAGAGAGGGAGTAACAGATAGAGAGGGGGAGGGCTGGAGGGGGAGAGCACTTGTACTGGCAGAGTTCACTGAAGTGGGAGTGAAAAAGTGCTATACTTATTCCAAGCATACTGATGAAAAACCACACACGCACAGCCTGAGCAACATATTTTATCACTAAGTTCAAAAAACACAAGGAAAATAACAATTAAACAACCAACAAATAACACCAGAAACAGTTGCAGGTCTGTTCCGATTGAGTCACAGTCACCAGGGAAGAAACAAATGCATGATTAATTGGTTAGTTGCACTTAGCAAAGTTAGGATAGCAAAATAAATAGGCTTATGAAAAGCTTCCAATATTTTCTGTTGACGTCAAAGACTGAGATCCAATCTGTCATTTGATAGAAGCTAGCCAAATTAGACAGATCACATTTTTTGTGCCCGGTACAAAATATGGATACTAAAGCAAAACATGTTAAGAAACCAGTTAAGGGTTAAGATTTTTCATGTTTTTAAAACAAGTTTTCATTTAATTTGATCAAAAATACAGCGAAAATTTATATGGTGAAATATTACCACAGTTTTTGAATATATTTTAAAATGTAATTTATTCCTTTGATGCAAAGCTGACTTTTCCAGTAGCCATTATTCCAGTCTTCAGTGTTACATCAAACTCCAGAAACCATTCTAATATGCTGATTTGGTGTTCAAGAGATATTATTATTATCAACGTTAAAAATGTGCCTTTTAATGTTAAAATCATTGTTTAATTTAAATTGCCTTGTTTTAATATGCCTTACTGATCACTTTCAGATTTTTTTTAATGTAAAGTGCTTTTTATTATTATAAAATAGTTTTAATAATTTATAATAAATTCTAATAATTTAAATAATATATTAGATGATTAAAAAAAGTTTAAATGAACAGCATTCATTTGAAATAGAAATCTTATAAAATTGCAGATGCATTTACGGTCACTTTAACTGCTGATTAATTTAACCATTTAATTGATTTATTTTTTATTTTGTTTAAGCATCTTACTGACCCCAGACTTTTGAATGGCAATATAAACAAGCTGTTCTGAATTTAGGCAGGACTGAATAAGAAGCATTTCTTTAAAACCAATACATGCTATAGGACAGTCTATCTGTCCTTTACCTACACCTTGCAGTTTATTTTGGTTATTCACTTCAAGTTCACCTGAATATCTCCCATCCCATTTTATAAGTCAATAACGTTCACGAAAGAGTGTCAATAGGGCAATTATCACCGTGCATATGTCTGAATAACCCTTGGCTTCACAGATTCATAAAACAGTTCATATCTGATTCTGGACAAACAAACAGGAAAATTCCACTAACAAAACCAGTCTGTCAGATGTCAAGTGCTTATATAATGTTTCGAAGCAGCAAAAAGCAATTCTAAACACCGAAAGCCCAGGCACATCACATTGATAAGAGGGTAGGCATGTCCTCTCACAAGCAGTTATTATTGCTTACCGTCATCCAGAACTCTCTAAAACCCAACCGCAGGCTCCTCTTTTTATGGCACAACAAAAAAGAAAGCTGCTACTCTCACTACACAGGACCACCAAACAGGAAGTTTTTTTTTTTTCAAAAAGAACATAAGAAGAAAGGGGCAGAACTAAAAAGAAACAAAAAAACAAAAGGGGAAGAGGAAGAAATGGCAAGTGGCGCTACAAACACAACAAGCTTCCCCTTGGTTTGCTCAGCTTCCTCAAACTGACCTGCGAGTCACTCATGTAAGCTGTGGTGGCCACAGGTTCTCCCTCAGATTCTCCGTTTGTGGCAGTGGGCTGCTGGGTCCTGACCAGGGAGGAAAAGAGAAAGTTTGTTACCAAATTGTCGGTTTGTTTTTCTGATGTTTCAGGATGCAGCTGCTCTCAGGAAGTGCAATGATGGTTTGTGTGCTCCAGCAGAGCATGGATGGAGCATCTGTCCGAGCCTGGCCACACAGGTGCATGGCAAGCATGCAAAGCGAGGCTCTGTCAGTAGTAAAACTCCCTAATATGTCTACTCGAAACAGCCCAAGACAGGAAGAGATGACACACATTTGACTAGCAAATGTGATCTTTGGCAGTGTGGTAGGCATTTCGAATGAAACCAGACCATAATTTATTTTTGGTGAATCATTAACTAGCACTTTATATCAGTGAGCCAGAGGAAATCCACAAGCAAATGCTGATATATGGAAATTGTACCTTCCTGTAATGGAATCACCAACTTCAGGCTGGCCCGTGGAGGGAGATACCATCTCTGTGTTCTCAAGGGAGGAAGGTTCAGTAGATGAAATAAGGTGTTTGACTGAGATCACCTGTTCACGGGGCGTCTCAGAGCTCAAAGATGCATCTGGAGAGTGAGTGGGGAGAGATGAAATAAATTCACATTGAAATAAAAACATAACAGGAACATTTAATATTTTATTTTGTGTTATGAAAGTCATCTTATATTCAACTGCAAACTGAAATGTATTTTAGTCTTGTACTGTAGGTTGCTACAACATTACACAGAAGGACAGTGAGAGGAAGAGGTTTTACCAGCACACTGGTTGTGGGTGTGAAGCAGAGGAGCAGCCTGCTCGTGGGCGTCCTCAGGCCCAGTGCATTCTGGGAGTCTGTCTTCCTCCTGCAGTTTTCAGCAAAAGATTCAAAAGGGCAGCATAAAATGAATCTGTACTCTAACAGAGAAAACGTCTCCCTAAAGACAACATATTGGCTACTTTTAAATGACGACTGGGCGCAAATCCACACTTCAGAGTTCAGACATTTGCAATGCAAATGGTGGAAAGTTCATTCAGGTGTGACGTGCGATACACTCTTCAATGCGTGTTTGTACACTGGTTCTAAGGGTCATCTAAATTCCTACTAGCATTCAGGAAGTAGCATTCTCAAGTAAAACTATCAACGTGGCAGCAGTGAATCACATGGATCCACCGACCAAGCCAAACGTTAAATTTCCAAGACAAAAAAAAAAAAAAAAAACAATGTGGCTTGGCATGCCTAACACATGACAAAGTCACTAAAAATGTGTTTTTGAATTTCATGGTCAGCCACTCTGAAAGTTTGTATTTAAGAACTCTGAACTTCACTATATCAAATGTGCATAAAACCACTGCATCATGAGATAGACCACAAGAAAGAAAACGTGTACACAATTATAAATTGATTTGTTAGCTGATAGTTAGAGGTATCTGATAGAGAGGTATTATGGGAAATTAAGATAAAAGATACTGAAATGTACCTTTAGGGCTGTGCAAGGCCTTTGCATTCCTTCTTCACCCACAAACGGAGTTCCTGAGGATAGAGAGGAAAAAAAAAAAAAAGTAATGAAAATGGCATTCATAACCCATTTTACTTACATAATGGGACATTTAAAGTAGTATATTCAACGAGCACAAGAAGGGAATTCACCTAAAAGGTTTAACTAATATAAAAATTCTATACCATTTTGCGAAAAATTTAATGTGAAATGTTAAAAATGTACAGTACAAAGAACTGCTATTCACTTTTAAAATAAACTAAATATCAGCCAATAACCAATATGGTATCAATATAATGTGCATCCCATTAACAATTTTAATTGGAAAACAAGCTTAAATAGCTTAACCTATGTATTGTTAACTTAACATTTCAGAAGCAGAAAAAATAACTACTTTTTCATAAACAATTACAACCATTAAAATCTTTGTTTGGAATGAGGTGCTGTTCATAGAAATCCATTCGTCCTTAACACAACAGCAATTCCATTAGAAATATTTATGATACAAAACTGTGCTATTAAGTAATGTAATTGTCCCAGTTTTCACAGATATAAAAGCCTATGCGTACTTTTGCATTTTATTTGATTTTTTTAATGCCTCAATGTCATGTTGTTATGATCACATAATGGAGCTTAAGTGACAAGCCTGTGGTGTCACTGGCAGTCATGCGGTCAAGAATGGGGACAGAGGATAAAGGAGATCCTTACATATTGACCAAAGATGGCAGAACAATAGTGGAAGGAAAGCCAAAAGGATTGAAGCTAGAATGACGCTGATTTTCCAGCTTGTGTTTAAGCTTCAGCGATGTATGCCTGATCTGTGATACTAAAGGTTAAGGAAGGATTATTTGGCCAGAGGAATCTGACACGGACCGGTTGTCCTCTAGGTATGACTATTTACACCAGACAACTTCATCTCAAAAATCACACAACCCCATTAGACCTGAAACAAGATTTATACAAAACCAAAAAGGTTCTTCTTTAGAGAGGAAAATGTACCATTTATGCTTGTTCTTCCATTTTACCATTTATAAAACCTTCTCTCCATCTTGCAATTTGAGAAACTAACGTTGAAACTTTTAGAATCTTTTCTTCACCCAATCAGGAAAAATAAGCCTTACTAAATCAATTAATTTTTCACCTTGTGATTCTCCGTCAGGGGTGTCATCTGGTAGAGGCGTCTGAGAGAGGATGGAGTCTCTCTGTAGCTCCTCGTTCTCTACTCCAGAATCCTGCATTGCTTCACCTTCTCCCTCAGTCCTTTCCGTGATCTTCTCCTTGTCCCTCACAGTCTCTCTGTGTTTCACCTCCTCCTCTTCCTCCTGTTTCAGAGCCTGTAGTACCTCTTCTTCACAACAGAGCTCCTGAAGCATCTCCTGGTCAGGCCCGAGCTCTTGTAAAGGTGGAGACTCAGACAACACATATTCCTCATCCCATTCAAGACAGGGGCCATCCAGCTCTTCCACAACCTGAAGGTGCACAATCACAGTCACATGTCAACAGTCGGTGACAACAGCTCTACATAACACTATATTAAATGTATATGGGCTTCCCCAGCTCACTCCTACTGTAGTTCTTCAAAGGTTTACAGCAGATTTACAGGACCACTATATTAAAAGTTTATGGGCTTCCCCTGCTAACTACTAGTTTTTCAAAATGTTTCTTTATATATTAGACTTTTGGCAAGCTTTTGGAGATTTTAAAATAATATGCAAAGTAATATATAGAAATTAACTGAATAGGAAAAAAATAACAAATCAAACTAAGACATCAGCCAAGTTCTGAACATAAGAACATTGTGGGGTAGTCAGTCAACGGCGTCTAATCTCTAGAGTTGAGTTCAAGATGAAGTCAGGTTCCAAACTGGCTTACAAACCACACTTGCCTCCTACACATACAGCTCTCAGCATCTTGTAATGAGACTGTAAAAGTATCCATCTGTGATCTGCAAAAGCTCACAAAAATCTTTATTTCTGCTTGGCCCAGGGCTGAATCTAAATCTGTCATGGTTTAAGCCCATATGCTGAAGCATGTGCAGGCAATGAAAGCAAGCGTTTCGTGAGGTTCAGTACCTGCTGTAGGTGATCCGGTGTTTGGCTGCTGGCCTCTCTGATGTCCAGGGGAACCTTTAGTTGGTCAAGTTCCTCTCGCAACTGCTGCTTTTGATTCTCCTGCTCTTGTACCCTAAAAATGTATAAACCACTGAATTTACAAAATTCTAAAAGACAGTTTCTCTCTGCCTAAAACTTTTGAGCAAATTCGCTATAACAAAACTTGTGCAAAAGGTGAATGTCAATCGATTTAGTGATGAATTGTAATTTGACTGTTACTTATCCATGAATTGACTAAATGGATAAATCTACAAAAACAATCATTTGGGATAATGAAAGTCATGAGACAACACCTCTGCACGGTTGATAAAAATGTGAAATACATAAAAAATTGGATCATGAGTTCAATCAAAACCTATTAGAGGGGTACATGAAGATCTACATAAATTCTAACAAACACAATCCCCATATATCCTCCGCAGATCTCTGAACTCTTCACAAGTGCTACAAAAGCAAAAGTTGGACATACTATACCCAATCCGTAGGCCCAAGCAATGTCCCATTGTGCCTTCATCCAAATCTTAGAGCACCACTAGCTTCTCACAACAGTCTTTGCCTTTTATCTAAAGTACACTGAGTACTGTAGCTTTGAAAACAGTGTTGTGTCAAATTAGAGACACCTCTTCAGTGAACCAAAAACAGCTTGAGGGGGTCAACCGGATCAGCCCCTTGACAAATGCGTCTAGAGACATTCACACAGACATGGACTAAATTGGTAAGGCCTCTCCCCATAATCCTTCCACGGTTTTGAAAGGTATGATGTTTTAATAAAAAATTAATATACCCTGGTTTGAAAAATACTTAATACTAATATCTACTAAGATCAAACTCTAAATTAGTTTTGTCTATGTCTAAATTTAACTGTTAAATACAAGAATCTGGACACATGAATATGACAGAAATAATCATGAAAATGTTTCTAGCAACACAAAAATGGGAAATATTTAATTATAATGAAGTAGCTGTTTTGCCAGTGACCGTCTCAAGGAGGCATGATGAAAACGTGCTGCTATTCAGACCACAGTATTAGTCTCATGGAATTTACTACAGCTAAGGTGATAAAAATCTTGAGCTTTATGATCGCATTTTGGTGAATTTTTGCAGGCCATTATCTATTGTCAAGTACTGTAGCAATGTATGAAGCACCTACAACTGCAAAAAAGATGACTTGTTTTCTAGTATAAACATCATAACACAAAATCAAGATGCATTTACTTGACAAGATAGCATGTCTAGTTTTCTGAATAATTTATCAAAATGTTATTAGTTTTTGCTTGAAAAACAAGAACAAATAGCCGCCAATCCAGTACGAAAAATAATTTTAAAGGCTTAAAAAAGAAGATTTGTCTCGCCCAATTGGCAGATATTTTTGCTTGGTTTAAGCAAAAACTAATACAATTTGGGTAAATTTTTCAGAAAACAGTAATTTTACTTGTCAAGTAAATGCATCTTGATTCAAGAATGTTTAGATGTTTATACTAGAAACCAAGACAAAAATACTAAGGAAGAAAATATATATATTTTTTTTTTTTTTACAGTGTAGCACATTGGCCTCAAGCTCAGTTCCTGAAATGCCACAGCTCTGCACAGTTTAGCTCCAACTGTAATTCGAACACAACTGATCCAGCTAATCAAGGTCTTTAGGATTACTATAAACTTCCAAGCAGGTGTGATTCGGAGCTGGATGGAGATAAGACGATGTCCACACATACACAGGAATTTTTATAAACTGTATTTTTCCTTCTATTTAAAAGAATCTCTGTCCACATGTAAAACGCAAACGCATGCTATGACGCACTGTAAGAGCATGCCAGACCAACAGGTGGTGATATAGTCAGTTTCAGTAACCGGGCACTGCGTTTAAGTGCGGACGAACAGCCAAACCGCTGAGAAAAAAAGCTGCGGTTTTAAAAATAACCATGCTCGTCTGGACAGGGCCTAAATTTTGCAGAGCTATGGCTCTCCTGGAACTGAGTTTGAGACCACTGACCTAGTAGCTTTCTGTTAGTCAATTTCTGTTAGATCACACAGAACCAAAATCTCATGTGAAATTCTTGAATATGTATATTCCTAATGAAGTGGTTTCACCCCTGAAAAGTCATAAAACAATGGTAAATGTCACTGTAAAATGGGGGGGGGGGGGGGTTCAGTAATCTGCTATCAAAAATCATACAACAGCATCTCTGCTACCATATCAGTCCACTTACTTGACAGACAGGTGCAGGATCTCGGTACGAGAACGTCGCATGTTGCTAGCCATCTTTAGAAGCTCTCTCTCCAGAGAGTCTGTGTACTGGTCCAACTGCTCCAGACTGCGGGTCCAGTCACTCCTTCTCTGCTCAAGCTGCACCTCCAGGCCCTGCCAGAGTTTACAAGATCAACAGTGAGGCTCAGTGACTAAATACAACACACCATGCACCAGTAAGTCATTACTGCCAACTAAATCTTAATAAATACGATAAGATAAAAAAAAATACAAAGGTTATCTTAAGAAGAGTCACAGAGTTAGTCTGACCGGACACACTGTCCCCTGTGCATCGTGGGAAACGGAGTGAGAGAAATATTGGCATGTATAGTTTACCACCGGGGAAGACCACACGTACTGATGCGGTCCACTGAATACACACAATAAGAGTGACCATGTCCAGCCAAGCAGTTATGCAATGTGGTAGATAAAAGTTTAAATAAGGGGAGAGGAGTTCTTATTTAATTTTTTAAATGCCCGTGTCTCCCTTTATATAATTTTACATGATTAGTTTAGATACTTAATGATTTTGACTAAGTTGAATAAACTCTCTTACTTGTATCTTGAGGTCGGTGTTGATCTCCTGAGTTTCACTGTTCTCTGTTAGGCTTCTGAATGCTGTGAGAAAGGTGATGCCATCTTCCTTAAACTCCCTTTTCTGGAAAAAGTCATGTTTTACACTTGTGAAAACTAAAACATTGTGGACCGGCATCATACAAAACCAGCATTCAGGTGTCTAAAGATGGAAAGCTGGCAAAATTAACATCCAACTAACTATACAGATGAAATTTTCTTAAATTTTGAGTGTGACGGCTGGTTAATTGGTTACCAGTCTGCTGATCAGAGTTTTAAATTCCAGAGACAGCTGCTCTGGAGTCGGGCCTTGGAGAAGAAGAAGAACCTCCCGATCTAGAGTCTCATCCAAAGAAGATGCAAAACAAACCGAGGAGGACAGATGCTCCAAACCCTAAAAATACACAGACATGCATGGTGTTTAATATTTTATAATATCATTTTATAGTTTATATATTAATTAATATTTTAATGCCAGACACACAAGTTTTGAGGGCGAAAATGTCTTTTTAATGCCAGAGATTAGAGTAAAATGGCTCGACTGGTTAGAGCGGACAGATAAGCAACAGTAACTCAAACAACGTTACAAAAAAAGTCTGCAGAAGATCATATTTGAACATACAAAACATCGAACTTTGAAGAATATGGGCTGTAGCAGCAAAAGACTGCACTGGGTGCTACTCCAGTCAGCAAAGAATAGGAAACTGAGGCTACAATTTGCACAAGCTCACCAAAATTGGACAACAAATTGGTTGAGTCTTATTTTCTTTTGTGACATTCAGATGGTAGGGTCAGAATTGGGCATAAACAATATGAAAGCATGGATATATCCTGCTATGAGGATGCTACACACTGGTGGTGTTTGAGGATATCCCCCACTTCCATGTAAAGTGCTTTGACTACCCAGAAAAGCGCTATATAAAATTTAACAAATTACGATTTTTATTATTATGCATCAACAGTTCAGGTTGCTGGTGCGTAATGGTGCCGGGGATATATTCTTGATACAATTTGTGCCCTTTAGTACCAACTGGGCATTGTTTAAATGCCAACCCTTTTATGACCACAGTGTACCAATTTTGTGATGACTAATTCCAGCAGAATAACATGCCATGTCACAAAGCTCAAATAATCTTAAACCAGTTTCTTGAACATGACAATGAGTTCACTATACTCAAAATGGTGTCCAAAATCACCAGATCTCAATCCATTAGAACACCTTTGGTATGGAGTGGGAAAGAAGATTCACATGGATGTGCAGCTGACAAATCTGCAGCAAGTGTGTGAATCCATGAAGAATTAAGTCAGTTTTGAAGGCAAAAGCTGTCACCAAACTGTCTTGGTTTCTCCAAACCTAGTATTATAGTTATCACCAGCTACGACAATGGAATCTCCCACAGCAAAAAAAATATAAATTGTGTAATAAAGCACATGTAGTCAAGCTCATTGTAATGCCTAAAGTTTGGTGTAAAGCACCGAGAGGGTGTGGATTACTGAGTGCACTCTTTGGCAGTGGAGTGGGAGAGAGAGTGGGCGGACTGAGAACAACACATGAGTGGTAGTGGGAGTGGAGAGAAAGAGACACTCCAAATCATGGATGGGACAAAGACAAACAAGTGAATTGCAAACACACACAAAACACACTGCAAACCTCCAGGGGATTCTGTGCCATAGCCAACTCTGTCTGAAGAGAACCTGAACTCATCTGATTTAGTCTGTAGGCCACCGAGAGAGAGAGACCTGGGCTGCAAACACATGCATACACAGTTAGAAGGACATGTGAAGTAACGTCTGATGTTTGTGCAAGTATTATGATTGACATTAATGAGGTCAGTTAATCAACTAATATTTTGATTGCAGTGTTAAGTGCATTACATAGAGCTCTTACATTGTCATATCAGGCTGCATCATCTGCATTTGACTCTCCAGTTTGTTCTTGTCTGCTCTCAACAGCTGAAGCAAGAAAAATTAACACACAATAATTAGAACACTCTGGGGTAGAATTAATTTGTTCCACAGTTATCACATGTATAGTTCTTTATATATGTAGTAATATATATATATATATATATATATATATATATATATATATATATATATATATATATATATATATATATAGTAGTAGAAAGGCAAACATTATTATACTTTCTCATTTGTCGTCAGCATTAAGCAAATACGTGTTTATATAATTTAAACAATCTTTCATTGACTAATGAAATATTCGATTTTGACTAATTGAAATTTCACAAACTAATTCGAATCCAGCTGTAAGATAATGTGAAGTGTGCATTTTTATCCTGCATGATCGCGTGTTCTCTGTGATGGTCGGCCTGTGTGATGCTTTAATGCTTTTTTAAATGCTTTAAACTTTAAATTAGTGATTTCAAATTATGCTGCAATTTATGCATTTGCCCACTGTCATATTCATGTCATTTTCACTGTGTGCTGTGTGTAAAATGAGGGTTACGCTTGCTTTGAGAAATATGATTCCCAATGCACACAAACTTCCCAGAATACTGAGTGCCCTGTTGGTTACAGTGTTTACTTCCTTTTTAATTATATTTTTTATTAAATATTCATTTTTTGTGGAAAATACATTGTCATCTAAAGTATGTTTATTTAATAATTTTTAAACATTAATACAAATAAAAAATGCTTTCCAAGATATTGTTATCGGCTGTCAAAAAAAACAATATCGGTTGACCACTAGTATGGAGTTTCCAAATAAACTGTATATACACTTATTCAAAAGTGGGGGGGGGGTTGTAAGATTTTTTTTTAATGTTTTTTATAAAACATAAAATTATGCCATTATTGCAATTAAAAAAAAAAGTTTAATTATTTGAATAAATTTTACCCCAGTCTTCAGTGTCACGCGATCCTTCAGAAATCATTCTAATATGCTGATTTTGTGCACAAGAAACCTTTTCTCTTATTCTTACTATCAATGTTTGAAAATACCTGTGCTACTTAAAGGGGGGGTGAAATTCTATTTCATGCATACTGAGTTTTTTACACTGTTAAAGAGTTGGATTCCCATGCTAAACATGGACAAAGTTTCAAAAATTAAGTTGTACGTTTGAAGGAGTATTTTTGTTCCAAAAATACCTCTTCCGGTTTGTCACAAGTTTCAGAAAGTTTTTTTGAGTATGGGTATGTGTGACGTTAGATGGAGCGGAATTTCCTCATATGGGTCCTAAGGGGCACTTCATCCGGAAGAGCACCCGCTCACGTAGAGCAGAGCACAGCAGAGACATTCACTGATCAGATCGAGAGCGAATTGTCACAAAAGAAGTGTGTTTTTGGTTGCCAGGGCAAGACAACCCAGCAGATTACCAAAAAAAAAAAAAAAACAGCATTAAGGGACCAGTGGATGGAGTTTATTTTTACAGAGCATCAACGGAGTTGTGCAAGTGTTTTTGTTTGTTCCCTGCATTTCGAAGATGCTTGTTTTACAAACAAGGCCCAGTTTGACGCCGGATTTGCACATCGTTTATTTCTTAAGGATAATGCAGTCCCAACTAAAAAGGGTCACGATCGTGTGTTGGAACCGCAGGCGGTGAGTAAAATTGCTTAAAATATCTCTGTGTTGTTAACTTAGCAATCGGCGCATAAGCACATCAAGTAAACAACATGCGATGTCATCAAACTGCACTTTCCACATGTACAGATTCTGGATCATATATACAAATATACGCTGAATCTGACTGTTAGCCATGGTTTGTTTTGGATGATGTTTTTTTTCCTCACGGTAATGTCACAGTTTCTAGCACTCTCAACGCAAAAGCCTACTCGCGCTCGTGATTCTTCAGCTCCGCCCACACGTCACGCCTCCAGGCGCTCATGTTTTCCGGGAAAAATTGGTACAGACTATCTTTCTCTTATAAATATAATAAAACTAAAGACTTTATGGAGTTATGAAGGATGCAGTACTACTCTATAGGTACTCAAGATTAACAGGATATTGAGTGAAAACGAGCATCCCCCCCCCCCCACCTTTAATATTTTTGCTGAAACAATTTTTTCCAGGATTCTTTGATACTGGCTCAGGGGAAGTGTGAGCAGTTTTTTGGAAAAGTGCTGATGAGCCACTAAGTTTCCATATGATCATCCATTCTTAAGTCTTGCAAACTTAAACATTTGGTTTTCTGTTATGGATTTCTGCTTATTTGGCACACAAATACTGTCGCCTAGTTGGTAAGCAGTTTGCAAAAATATTGATAGTCTTGGAAGCATCAGCTAAAAACAAATCAGAAATGTTTAATGAAATATTTCTAGAAAATATAAAATATATTGCTATAAAAATAAAGTGATTGTTCTTTTGTGAAACTGTAGATACTTGTCTGCCAAAAAATAAATCTTTACTGTCGAGTTCTTTGTAGTAGGCTGTATGGCTCTTTGAAGATCTGTTTATGTGAAACTTTAACAATCTGGACCGACATGGCAATATGATATCTAAATAAACGGTGGTCACCTTTGAACAACTTAACAGCCAGAGCAGCAGAAAAACAGTGCTGTGGTAAAAATGACAGATTACTTATATTAGAACCAGAGAGAGAAAAGGAGAATTAGAGTTCACCTCTGTAACTGAGGAATACTCCACAATGGCCACCTTCAGTTCATCTATCTGTTTATTTTTCTGGGAGAAGAAAGAGGGCAGTTTCTGTTATGATACTGGTCAAATATTATTTAACATGATTGAAGATTCTATAAACATACCAAATGAATAATGAGAACACTGAATGATGTTAGTAATGACTAAAGAAAAGCTAAATTATTTTGTAAAGTTGACTTTATTGGTCTAAGTTTTCATATTAAATCATTGTCTTAGTGATACACAAGATGGACTGACCTCCTGAATTATCGACTCCTTGTCAGCCAGAATGGTATCAAATGAATGAACTTGGACCTAAGTGTGCAAGAAAGCATTCACCAATGACAGAGTTAAATGTTTTTTTTTTTTTTGCATAAAAGACCAGTCATTAACGAGTAAACTAAATTAAGCCCTACCTGAAGGTCAGCATTAAGGTCACAGAGGTCATTGATCTTTTTCTGAAGGTCTTCTGCCTCCAGTGTGACTTTCATATTCTTAATATGTGATGAAGGAGAAATGTGGAGAAAGGAGGACAAAGAAAACGGAATCAGTATGATGGATGAAAACCATTCAGTGAACTACATGACTGACACTGGATGGATGTGTAAAGATGCCATGTGTAAAGATGTGTAAAGGAGCCATACCTCCTCTTGTAGAGCAGCGATTTTGGATATAAGACTCTGGTTTTCCCGTTCCTGTAGGAAACCAGAACTAAAGGTTATAAAAGTGTTCATGTTTTTTCTAATAATGTATATGTCAATGTCAATATGTGGTCAGTATAAAACCAGTGAGATTGTGTTTATCTGACAGCCAATTTGTTTACTCTGGATGTTTGCCTATCCTTGGTTCACGTAATATTACTATCCATCTCATTCTCAACATACCGCATGTTATCTAATTGCATTCGTTTATGAGACCTCATAAACCCTCATGAGTCTCATAATGTGGCTTATTAACATCAGAACAGCCATCAATGAGGTTTGTGCCTCACCATCTGCCTTCTTTGAGCAGAGGCCTGAGCTCGACACTCTTCTGAAGAAGTCAGACTCAGCTTCATCTCCTCAACTTCCTCTTTAAGCATCTTCTCCTTCTGTAATAACTGCTGCCCTCTGCAGGATGAGGGTAGGGAGGGACGAGAGGAGAGTGTTAAGGCATGTTTTGTACATGAATATTATTTTAGGGTTTAGAGGTTAAGAAAGAAGACAAGTGAGGCAGAATGTAATACAAGTCTTTACATCCTAGCTTGTGCTTTGAGGTCTTCATTTTCCTCAATGAGTCTCTGGTTGGTGTCTTCCATGCTTTCCACCGCCTGCTTCAGTTTACGCACCTCCTCCTGCAGCTTTTGGTTATTTAGTTGTAGATCTGCCACACAGAAGACTAGATCTGATGTCTCCCTGTACAGATAAACACACACAGAGTAAATAATATTCCAGTAACACCATTGATTGCATTTTTTTTATATATATTTATTTTTAGTTGTGTACAAATGGCAGAAATTATTTTTCAAAAGCATCCAAGCATTAAACCTTTAGATCAAAAGGTTTTTAAGATCATAAGAAACAAATTGAGTAAACTGTTTCCAAAGTTTTGATCGATAGATACAGTCGATACCGTCTCACAAATCACACTCCCCCTACTGTTAACTGTTTATCTATCACAAACAAACAACTCACACTCCTAAACTTACAGGTCAGCTCTGGAGGCTTCCCCTCCGAATGCTTCAAGACTACCTGAAGTCATATTTAAAAGAGCAGATCTTCTTGCTAAAGAAAACAGAAGGTGATTGTACACAAAATTATAACATTAACAACTAAGAAAATATGAAAAACATTGAGCTTTTTAGCATTCTGACATACACCTAAGAAGATCTCACCCGATAAACTGTCCCATAGTTTAAATGATTCCTGTTGGTATCATTCTTTGAGTCCTTCCTAAGGAAAAAAAGGGGAAATTTGAGTTGGGCTTTTATCTTAAAAACTTGTCATGAAGAAAATGCAGGAAAGAAAGGCCTTGTGATCAAAACTGATTGTGGACTGATAGCAGACTGATGAAAATCTGCAATGTGTCTTTGGTTGGGTTGGCAACATCTACAAAAGACATACCACACAGAATTGATTGCAAAAACAACTGCTTCCTCTTAACGGACCAGAGCCTTTATCAAAATTATCAATAGTTAAACAACCATCAGATTTCCCCAACTAAAAAGGCCTTTATTAAAGTGCATCAATGGCAATCACTGTTCTAAAGCAAAGGGCATATATATATATATATATATATATATATATATATATATATCTGTGTGTGTGTATATTTCTTCATACCCCTGGTTCCGGCAATCATCAATCCACTCTTTCATGATAGCATGGTATGTGTCCAGGTCTATGGAAATGTCCTTGTGCTCTGGGTCCAGCATATTGCAGAGTTCCTCTAGGCCACTGTCCTCTGAACTGCGGCAAGTGGTGTGTCTCAAGAAGTCCACAATATGTGATACATAAACTTTACCTGCAACAGAGGAATGTGTTACTATGGTTACAGTGGCAACAGGACCTGGGTCTCTTCAGATGCCATCCCAACAGTAAAGTCAAACAAAGTTTGCAAAGCAACACCTACTTGTTCTGAGTCACCATGACCGCGTCTGCACATATCGAGGCTGTTTATATTATATATATATATATATATATATATATATATATATATATATATATATATATATATATATATATATATATATATAAAAGCATCTCTTTTAAAATGGAAAAAAAAACCTTTTGCATTCACCTAAACTGTTGTTGCCTTCATATAAGAGAATGGCTATAAATGAAAGCAGATTTTGTCTCCTGTTAGCTCTGGTCACCACAGAAAGCACATCAGGTCAGACATCATGAGGGGAGAGCAGAACTTCATTGAGGACAGATCAGACAGTGTTCACCTCTAGGTCTGAATGCTGAGAAGCACTGCTGGGTTTGAATGAGTCAATGTTCTCAGATGCTCTAAAAGGTTACTTCAGTTTAACCAAACATAAAAAATTAGATATTGTAACATTAGTTAGCTTCACAACCTGCTGAGGAATAACATCTGCTATTAAAAATAATTATAAAGGAGCAGTTAAGGCCCTGATATACTTCAAACGAAGTTCGTTTTAGATCTTCGTTTTGTGGCAAAAACAAGTTTGAAAACACTGAGCGACAATATACGGTTAACGAACTTTCCATCACCCTCACGCTGCTGGAGGCGGGGTGTGAATTAATGTAAACATGTGTCACGATGCTCGCGTGTATCCACTAAACAAAACAACGTTAAAATGAAGAAGTGTATGCAATATAGGTGTGAGACGGGGCCCAATGGTCAGAATACTATAGACAAAAGAATAATGATTAGCAGCAGTTCAGAGTCAAGTATTATGTTTGCAAAGAACCATACCATTTCCATAATCAGTCCTGTATGGGAAGTGTAAATGGCTCATAGCCTGAAAACTTTAGCATGATGTGGGAAAAAAATATTGGAATCAGTTTGTTGCTTAATTTTATTAGTGTTCACTTATTTTATTAAACTGGATAAATTGATTTGGTAAAAACAAAGGATTATTATTGTATATTCGTTTGGCATTTCATTTACTGTATACCCTTTAAATTCGCTTATTGAAAGAACAACAGCAGCAGCAGTATGGTGTAACATGTATTTGGTACTTGCTACCTTATATCTTTACTGTTTCCTTTCATTCTTTTCATGGCTTTGGAAAATTTGTCTCGTTTCTCTGCTTTGCTTTTTGCATAACTCTAGGTCGTCGACACCAAGCTTCGTTGCTCTTTCTTTCTAGGAATGAAATACTGTCTCTACATCTTTAAAGTTTGTCCATGAGCGATCATACAGGTGCGAATATATTTGTGCAGCTCAGCTATTTGACACTCCAGTGTATTCAGGAGATGTTGCTCTCCTTAATAACCTCCGCAGAATGAGGAACGAACCAAGAAAAGAGGAGTTTCTTTGCGTCAAAGAAAGAGGAGTTTCAGAACACACCAAAATCTTTAGTCCTCATGCACTGTGAGATACCTACTGACTAGACTTTGCCCACAAATAAATTGCAAAATAATTTTTTTAATGTGACTGCACCTTTATTGTCTACACTTCACCAGTATATGATATTCTATAAAGCAAAAATTACTTGTTGTAAAACTTGATGATTTTACATTCTATATGCAAAATCTGAATGGGCAAATCTTTCATCTTTTAATAAGTTTGCTTTTAGTTTATTTGATGCCATGAAAACAGAGCGACTGGGTCTGCGGGAGTTTAGGTAGGACTTTGATACTGCACCTCCACCTCACAATCACAATCACAACTAAGCAGACTCAGACTTCAAATTACATAATTTTCACAAGATGACTTTTCTATAATGGAAGTTGAGACGCCTGATCATCTGTTTTTACATTCTACGGTACAGAGAAGGCATAAAAGCAATGGGGGGGTGATGTATGTACCTCTGCACTGTGTGTCACAGGCCTGAAAAATAGTGTCCAACAGGTCTTCCTCACAAATCAGACTGACCTCAGCCATGCTCTCCTTCTTGGGCTCGGAGGGAAACAGGGATCCTATCGAATCAAAAGAAAAACAAAAGACATGTAGTCGATGCTTTTAACAAAACATTTATAATGTTAAAAAGATGACTCCAGAGAGATGATTCATTACCCTCGCCCAGTGAAAGTCTCTTAACCACGAGGGCCGGGTAGGTGAGTTCACTGTCCATGTTAGAAATATCAGAGGAGAAGTTCAAGTTATACGAGAACAAGCCAGGAGCTGGGATTTTCGAGGTCTTCACCTCTGTCTCGGGCCCCTCCAGCAGGGTTTGTGTGGAGTAGCGTGGGGTAAAGTTAAAGTAATTGTCCCCAGTCTGGGTTGCTGGGGTGGAGCAGTTACGCCGAAATGGCCGGCTGTACGTTGCTGTATTTCTCCTCTCCCCTAACGTGCTCAGCGTGCTGGTAATGGTATAGGTAGCATTGCCAGGTGTGATGGGAGCACGAGGGGTGTTGGTGGCAGACCCCGGTCCCGGGGAAGCTGTGGGGGTCAGCATGCTCGCTGAGGAATCACAGTCAGAGTCTCCGTCAGTTCGGACGGTACGCTTCTTCAGGATGGCCTCCAGGTTGAGGCGCAGACCCGAGTGAGGGCTGTCGTAGCTGCTGGACTGGAACTTAGGGATCTGAAAGGGCGAGTTAACCTCTTGATCTCGTCGCTGGATAGTCTGCAGCTTGCGGCAGATGCTGTCCACAGGGTTGTGCCGTCTCGGAGTCACTCCGATATCCATGTTGGAGTGAGCAAAGAGAGAAAGCCTCGAACTACAGAAGATACACAAATTAATTTGTTTAAATTCTTAGGGTCTCATTTATAAAGCATGTGTACACACAGATTTGATCTTAAGAGTGTTTGTACGCGTAAATCCAGTAGAATGCTCATATTGTAAAAACAGTGTCTTTGACACAGAAAAGTGCCATGTCATGTCAGGGTCTGAGCAGACTTACATACTGCAGGTTTTTAAAAATGTAAGCTGTTCTTGCAGCTCTCGGTTCTAAATTAAAGGATTTGGACAATGATTGGTGATCTTATATATGTTCATTGAACTAATTATGAGTCGTATACAAGGCTCAAACGATCTCAAAACGTCCAACCCCCGCGAGATGACCCACTCCATGACTGAAGAAAATTGTAAAAATGAATTATATCACGGGTGGAATAATTACATATAGTTTAAATACAGTAGATGTGTTTTAAACAAACACAGTGCTTGTAAATAAAAAGACAGAAAAAAAATGTTACAATATACGAAGTTATAAACAAGCCCAATAACGTTAACGTTACGTGTTCAAACGGTCACTGCATTATTTGCTTATTATGGATGACGTAAAAAAGTAACAATAGAAGCGAAAACCTCACGCAGTTATCTCAAAATATTCTTAAAAGTCTCATTTTATATATAACGTTACAACCAAACCCATCAAAAAAAAAAGAAAAAGACGAGCAAAAAAGCAAACCAACCTTTCAAAATCCGACTGACGGTGGAACAAACATAAACTTCACACAAACTGACAGACGCGAAACGTTTTTGTCACTTTCAAGATGAAAAATAAAGGCCGACTTTAGTTTCATGTGGTGTGCAAGTTATATTTAGAGAACATTGATAGGGGACAACCTGATATTGAGACGCCAAGGTTGGGAAAAACAAACACACCTGAATCTGTTCAAATGTTGCCGCTGGGGTCGGTTCACAAAAACTAGCGCGTGAAGCGCCAATCAGCTGATCGAAGGCCGTATTCTGATTAAAACCGCGGCACACTGACACCATGCGTCCGATCATGGAACTGCAACTGACAGGCGGAGCGGTGTATTGATTTCTCCCTCACATCTTCACTCAAATCAGTACAAATATTATTTAAAAATGTCTCAAATAAAAGCACTAAATACACTAAAATAACTTTTGTGGCCATGTGCATATATTGTGAATAAAAAAATGATAATGAAAAAAAAAACATAAAGGTCTATGTAAACCTGTTTACTGCAATTCAGTCATTCTGCATTTACCTTCTCCGCCAAAAAAAAAAAAAAAGAGAGAGAGAGAGAGATACAGTAGGAAAGTGCTGTGCTGGTGTTAGCTGCCTTAGGAGAAGTGTTTAGTGTCTTAGGGGAAAAGCTGAGATCATTTTAAAAAGTGCCCAGTATCCGATTTCAGGGGGTTTAGTCCTGCACCTTATCCTATGCCTTTAAATATATTTTAAATATATTTATAAGTTTAAATATATTTTAAACTGGTGTTTAAATATATTAACGCTCATGCCAAGTACCAATATGATATCCATCCCATAATTTCTAAAGTACCAGTTTTTTTTTTTTTTTTATAATAATCAGTAATGATTGCACAAACCGTATATTTGCGTCATAGCACATTTTCAAACATGCTTTGTTTGTTTTAGCACATTGGCTCTCGTATAATGCAATCTGTAAGAGGTTGCCAGACGGCGCATATTTCATCATGGCGAGCGTTGCATCAGCCACGAGCGCACCATCATCTCAAGAGGTAAAAGCGCGCGCATAGCATTCATAGCGTTTGAACTACACATTACATAAACCTATGATTTCGTCCTTTGTGTGTTTGATAAATCTAGTTAAACCCTTTCGTATTATTTCACAAAACCGCGTACGTCGGCACGTGCGCGCTCGGTGGTCGTGTGTGCGCGTTAAGACTGAGATTAACGAAATATCGCTGTTGTTGTTGTTGTGGCGCATTGGTTTTCACATGTTTTTAACGCATTATTCTGTATTGTTTTGAATTGCACAACAACGTTGACGATATGCTGTGTTAAATGGGAAATCTGTCCTATGTTATATAACGTGTAGTAAGAGATGGTCATGTATGCTTGCGCTCGTCAGACGCACGTCGTGGTTACGCACATCTCGATGTAGGTTACTGATGCATTTACGTCACTATACAAATGAATTAGGGAGGCAAAATCCCCTGTTTTGAAATACTTTGTTGATGGAAATAGGCGGAAGTGTAGATAACAGGGATCTCCTTTTAATCAGTGATGCTGTCTGTCTACGTTGCTCAGGCACTAATGCTGTATTTATTATTTTTGTCATACCGTGATCATCTTTTGAACTGGAATATCTCCCATCACTACAGTGAATTCACACTAAAATAATAGAATTAGAGTTTAACAGAGAAATATCACAATGGTCTCCCATGATGAACTCACAGTGAGTCGGTCACGTTGTGACCAGTATTAGCACACATTAGTGAGTGTGCTGTGAGGTGACACTTCTAGCTCACTGTGACCCTAAAGTGTAAACTGCTGTAAACATTGCAAGTGTAATGAAGGTCACTACATGGAGGTGTGCCTTTAATTCAACCTAGCGGATTGGTCACTAAAAACCAGCTCACTCACATTTCATTTCATACTCCAAGCAACTTCAAGTTCATTTCATGACCGAACGTGATGATGTCCAATAAGTGGGTGAGTTCATCAGGGGAGTTAAGTACTTCTTTGCTATACTTATTAAGATATAATGTTTTTAGGGGGTTTTACTGGAGTTTGGGGTCTATGGCAATTGAAAATGACAGTAATTGCAGTTTTGCTCCTTACAGTTTCATTTAGACCTCCAAAGTAAAAAGGTCATAATTATAAGGTTGTTATCAACTTGTGTTTTATACTGGACAATTTGCACTGCACTTGAGTGTTATTGAAACTGAATGCGTATACTCTTGCTCAAGTTACATTCCAGGCAAAATAATACTTTTTGCTTCATAATTTAGACCTCCAAAGTACAAAGTCTGTTTTTTCACAAGTCATCATGACTTGAATGTTTTTTTGTTTGTTTGTTTTGTCCACCAAGATTACAAACCTGTGATGCTCACGGCTAATGTTCTGTAGCTAATGAGTTTGACTCAGTGTAAATTTCATTTAGACAAAACTATGCTCATTCATCCTTTTGAGGAAACATCTTTTCATTCACCGCAGCACAAGGTCTTTGACCTTAAGAAATATGTTATAATAATAGCTGTTGTTAAAAACACTTAAACTTGGTTGGTGATCACTCTATAAACAGCTATTCTAAAAATAAAGGTTTCAGTTTCAGAACGGAGGTTAGTGTGTTCTATAGACAGTCAGGACATTTTTATTTATTTATTTTTATTTTATTAGTGCATCTTGATTTCCGTTTTCTGAAGGTTTTACTTTCACTCAAGTATGAAAGTGCTTGACTAGATTCTTGGATTTTTAATGAGCTGTATATTTTAACAATATCTATACTTAAAAAACATCTGTTCCCATCTCAGCTATTGCATATAACAAGACATAAAGATGACTCAGTTTAGCCTAAGAATTAAGTGATAGACTAGATATTTTGTAAGGGAAGACATTGTTAAGAGCATAAAAATGTAAGGTCAACATTGCTTAATCTTTTAGAGCAGAAGTAATAAATATTAAATGACTGCAGAGCATCAGAACTCTACGTAACATTCCTTCACTCAAGGCACTTAAAATGCCAGAGATCTTCAGAAATGTATCAAAAAGGAAATGATGTGATCTAATTGTATAATCCAACTTGCCCATTATGTTAAATGTTGTATTCTTGTTGCCTTTTAGGTACTTGAGAATAATGTGGCTGGCAATGCTTCTAGCTTTAAGGTAAGGCATATTAGCATATTATATGCACACAATACAAATAAATGTGTGTGTGTGTGTATAATGTATGTATGTGTATGTAGTGTGATCAACAGCACTTGCCTTTAGCGAAATGTCCAATGGCATCATTCTGATGTTTGATTGACACAAAGACAATTAGAAACTCTCCTCCTCAGTCAAAACTTGATTATTTCTTCAATAAATCCACTTTTCTCATGGCTGTCTCAGCGTCCACACAGTTTCCAAAATGCATAGCATAACTACCACATTTTGAGTGGCTTTATAATCCTAGTCGAGTTTTAATGTCTTGAGTCGACTCAAGGTATACCCCTTTTCCCTTAGCATATTTTGACCTCCATGACTCCGAAATGTGACCTTGGACTTCTCTTTCTGGCAGTTAGCAGAAAGGTCCTAGCTCTTCCAAGAGGTCCCGTGCTGAGTAAAAGAGAATCCAGTCTCAGATCACTGTAAGCCCTGTCAATCAAGCTTGGCTTGGCTTTGGACATTCTCTCTGTCTCTCTCTACCTTTCTCTGACTCAGGTGGTGATTTAAGCCTGAGTTCTTTTCAACACAGGCTTAATCACATCATTGCTATAAAGTAGACATAGTATTATAGTCAAATATCTACAGTCATCATGCCTCAGGTTGGTGGCTGCTTTTTAGTATATGCATGAGGGAAAGATCTAGTGTTAAAACAGGATTTAGTAAAGAACACTCAAAAAGTAACAATTAACTCAATTATGTTGTTCTAAACCCAATATGACTTTTCTGAATTAAAAAATATATAAAAATTTTAATTTTAAGGAATATGTTGGTCTTTTTTTTCATTACAGTGAATGGACAATGAAGCTTTCATGCTTCAAAACGGACATGTAAACACATATTAATATCCTTAATGTGGTTCATATGACTCATATGCATTGTATTGAAAGTCATATGATAGCTCTGTGTGAGGAACAGACTGAAATTCAGTGAATTGAATTTGAACACGTCATTTAAACACGTCAACTGATAAACTGAAATGTTTCAGCTAAAAAGAATGATTCATTTATTAAATGCAGGCATTGCTGTTTTAAATATGGCACATTTGAAATGGATGATACTGATATATTTACATCTTTGTTCCAGTCCCCCATTCACTGTAACTGCATGGGAAAGAGCGAGACATACATTCTGCAATTTTTTTTTTTGTTTCTTGAACAGAAGAAACAAATTGATGGCAGAACAATTATATTTCAATGCTTTTTGCATCACCCATTTTTATGGACCTTCACAAAAATAAAACTCCAACCCTAAAGAAAAAAATTGCATTTGCTCAAAAAAGCATTGAAAGATTTTCTAAATTTGATGTTATTTCCATCACCAGTTTTGCAAGTAAACACAAAGATCATTGAAAAAAAAAAAAAAAGATGGAAGAGGTGTTTGTTTTTGGGTTCATCATGGCAGCATGCAGAGCATTCTTTGTCTATTGATTAGGATAATCACATTTAAGCTTCTTGAAGGGACTATATGAGGCCACACGTGGCAGTGACTTGGTGATGGCCACAAAGCAGCTCTCGTTACAGTGAAACCTCAACAAAATTATAGCTTTCTAAGAAAGCACTGTATCCGATCACTATTTATACTATGTAAGACTACTAATTAGCATACTAACTAAAGAACTGAAAACACCATCATCAACAACAATAATAGTTCTCCACTGTAAAACATGATTGCTCCCGAGACTCAACAGATATTACAGACTGTTGTTCAATTGGATCTATCATATTTATAGTCAGGTACACACCAAGCACTCGTAAACTAAGGTCTCGGACTGCAGGATCTTCAGATTTGAAAATGTTCAGATTCAGATCCAGCATCTGAAAATGTAGCACCATAAAAAGTGTCTCAAAGATCTGATATTATTTTCATTGACAATCCATGAATGAAGAAGGATATGCTGATTAGCAGCAGGACAAAACAGCATTTTTCCTTTAAGAAAATATTATATCTTTGCATATTTACATATTTGCTTATAGTTCCATTTATTTTGATAAATAAATAAGTACAATAGATAGACAACCTTAAATTATTTGTTTGTGTGTGTGTGTATAGGCAGAAAATATGTTTAATATGTATCAAATATAAACATTTAGATTTAAATTAATGTAAAATTTTTTATTTATTTATTAATCAAGGTTTATTCTCCTGAAGGTCTCTGCTTGTGCTGCAGTTAAACAAACCTTTCTCTGATTGCACACGTACGTCTGAAAGCTGTCTGTCAAAGATCGCTTCATCTGGAAAGCATCTGCTGTGCACCAACATCTTATAAAGGTCTTAAAGATGTCAGTTTTACATGCATTCTAAATCCTAAACATCCTAAAGACATTTTCTAAATGTCTATTTGACGGCTATTTTTGCAGATAAGCAAACACTCCAAAAAAGAAGTCTTCCAGATGTAAACACACACGACAAATAGATGTCTCTGGGATGTATGTGTGCTATCAGGGTTTGCTAATAAATGCTGAGGCCAGTGTGGTGCTCACCTTTCTTCCATAATCTGGGATTACAGAGGGTTGCTGAAGGAACATGTAAGCTCTGAAGGAGTGTCTAATCTCAGAGTTTGAGTGCATTTCTGTCAGGCAGAGAGATCCAAACTAAATAGAGGGCTACAGACTGACCCTATGCTGTGAATGTAAAAAGTTTTGGCTGGTGTAAAATGTCATCTGATGCTGAGTATTTTTGGCTGCGTTCTGTTTAGGCCACAGACACAGTGATACAGATAGCTCAGACCCATAAACCAAAACCTGACCTGAATGGCCTGGTGTTTGGGACGGTCTTTACTGACCACATGCTGACCATTGAGTGGAGTCTTGAGGAAGGCTGGCAGAAGCCGCACATCCAGCCTTTTGGGAACCTGTCCATACACCCAGGCTGTTCTTCCCTGCATTACGCTGTACAGGTCTGTCCTCACCATCTGGAGTTTCATCTGTGTGGTTAGGCATCATAGAAAATCATTTGACTTCCATAGTTAATACATGGCATTTATTTATGTTTAAATGTAAATACGTCCTTTGTGCAGCTTTTTGAGGGTATGAAGGCGTACCGGGGGCCAGATAACAAAGTGCGTCTCTTCAGACCCATGATAAACATGAAGCGGATGCTGAAGTCCGCCCACAGGGCCTGTCTGCCTGTAAGACTGACGTCTCGCCCCTCTTTATTGCATCCACATTGAGTTTTTAATTTAGATACAGACACAAAACAGCACGTCTGTTTCTCATTTTCTCTGTTTTTCTGAAGAGTTTTGATTGTGCGGAGTTATTGGAGTGCATCAGGAAGTTGGTGGAGGTGGATCAGGATTGGGTTCCTCACTCAGACTCTGCCAGTTTGTACATCCGTCCCACCTTCCTTGGCACAGAGGTTAGAGCTACAACACTCATTCTCACAATCAGCTCATTTTGACTCTTTTTAGCTTTTCATGTCTGTCTGAACATGCATTTATGACTGTGTCTGTTTAAACTGGAGTTGTTTGTGTCATTTTACCTATCACAACACAGATATACAAGATTATTTCATTTATTCATTCTTCTTTAGAATGTTTTTTTTTCTTATTTTTCTTATTTCATTTATTCATTCATTTTTTCATAGTGGAACACTTGTTTAAGTTTTCTCATTCATTCATTCTGTCCTTCTTTAATTTTTGGCTTTATATATATGTGTGTGTGTGTATATATATATATATATATGTATGTATATGTGTGTATATGTATATACTTTTAATATTAACACACATTTATTACAACCATATTTTTATGCATCAGAAAAAGGTAGAACATTTATTTTACCTAAATAAACAATTTAAACATTATTTAATTAATAATGAAAAAAAATAATTTATGACATTTTTTTTTTATTATTAATTTAAAAGCTGGTAAATTAGCATTCTGATATTATGATGTAAAAGATACACTGTTACTCCATGAAAACTTTGTAGATCCATATATACATATATATAAAATATACTTTGTGCGTAACATAAACATGTTGTGTTTTCTTTACATATGCCTGTTTACAGCCCACCCTTGGTGTCAAGAAGCCCAACAAGGCATTGCTTTTTGTCATTCTTAGTCCCGTGGGCTCATACTTTAGCACCGGTGCTAAACCAGTGTCTCTGTGGGCCGACTCCAAATACATCAGAGCTTGGAGAGGAGGGACAGGAGACTGTAAGATGGGAGGGTGAGTGAATAAAAGAGAGAGATTTCATTATTTTACAACAAAACACTAAATGAATGAGGAGCATTGTTGCAAGCTTACTGAGCCAAATGTGTGCAAGCTTGGTTTAATGCCAAAGCCTCAGTAAAAATGTCCGATTTTTCTGTGCTAATCAGTGCAATCTTGTTTAAAACTTCTCACATGAGAGCAGAATTATATGCTGAGCTTCTCAGCAAAGCTGTAAGTACTAAATAAATTCCTGAAGGATTGATAATGACACAAGACAATGGGGTTTTTCAGGACTAAGACAGATCTTTGATTGTGAAGATGGTACACTGTGTGAAAGCTCTATTTTTTAGGAACTATGGGGCATCTATCTATGCCCAGTATGAGGCAGTGGATTACGGCTGTCAGCAGGTTCTGTGGCTGTACGGGGACGACCATCAGATCACAGAGGTCGGCACCATGAACCTTTTCCTCTACTGGATCAATGAGAGAGGAGGTGATTGCTGTTTACATTTCTCTGTTTTGATAGATAAAGTATTTTGGTTATGTATATTTACTTTAACAGAAAATAGAGAACATGTGGAAGTCAGTGGAATTTTATGGAGGTCAAAGTAAGTTTGCAAGACCTTCAAAAGGTTCAAATGAATGATTAAGATTCTCATGGAAGCTCATTTCTGCCAAAGAATAAAAAATGTAATCAGGGTTTTCTGTGAATTGTAAGATATAAACTCTGAATTGTGTGTTAAAATGTAAACTTTAATGAAACTTTGGAAAAGTCTGTCTTTTTTTCCCATTAGTCCGAAGTGCAAGTTTCTATCACACAATTTCCAGTTTATATCTACTAATTCTTAATTACAAGGGGGAAAAAAGTAATAATTGTGAGATATTAAGTCACACAAGTTACTTTATTTATTTATTGTTTATACCATGACGGACATACAGACCTTTAGTGGCCTAAAAGAAAATACAACTTTCTCATTTCTGCATTAGAGACAGAAATGGTATTTGAAAAAAGAAAAGAAAAAAAGTTTAAGATGGAAACCCTGTTTTTTCTTTCCAGAGGAAGAGCTTGCAACACCACCTTTAGATGGCATTATTTTGCCGGGCGTTACACGACTAAGCATCCTAGAACTTACACGCAAATGGGTAAGACCTGTCTAAACCATACTGTCAGGAAAAAAAGTGAAAAAATGATCTTTTTGAGTACAACAGTGAGTCAATTTCCCTGTTTTCCAATTTCTGTGAAAGACTGTCTTTCTTTCGTGGAACACAAAAGAAGATATTTTGAAGAATGTTCATAACTAAATATCTTCAGTTCCCATTGACTTTGTTTTGTCCATACAGTGGAAGTCATTGGGAACTGACACTGTCGAGTTAACAACATTCTTCAAAATATCATCAATTTATTGTGTTCCACAGAAGAAAAAGAGTCATATAGGTATTGAATGACATTAGTAGATTACAAAATTACAATTTTCATTTTTGGATAAACTATCCCTTCAAGGTACTACTCTGAACCTTTTAGGGGTAAATAAGGTTAAAGTTGTCTCTTTTAAAAGGGCATTGTCCCAGTGACATTTCTACACACTTATTCTGAGAGTGTTTGGTTCAAAGTTTCATTTTATCTACCAGGGTGAGTTCAAAGTATCCGAGCGCTATTTGACCATGGCCGACCTGCGGCAGGCTCTGGAGGAAAACCGAGTGAGGGAGATGTTTGGTTCTGGAACCGCTTGTGTTGTTAGTCCAGTTGGCAGGATCTTGTATCAGGGAGAGGTGAGTTTAGTCTGTTTTGGATGGTGAGAGCACCACACGTTGTTTCAGTATCAAAATACTGGAAAACAGATATCTGCCTCTGGGTCAAATTCTTGGCCAGTTTTATTGGAGCTTAAATTCAAATCTTTTCAACAACGTTCTTGTTACTAATACTAGTCTTTTGCTTTATAGAATCTCCATATTCCATGTGAAGGAAGCTTTCCTCCACTTGCCTCCAGACTGCTAAAAGAGCTCACAGATATTCAGGTAAGACACCAGACACACAACACACTGCATGACGTTTGTTATAGTCCTATTCTTATAATGTTATTAGTGTTATTTGAAACAGTGTTTGGAGCATAATAAATATGCTGTTAAAACAATTTAGGCAAAACTCCTCTGATTAAGTCTTGAGCTGGTTGATAACGTTTTCTTTAACACAGCTTAAAGCGACATCATTGAATGTGCATTTAAATGCAATTAAAAAAACGGAAATAGAGCCAAGTATACTGGGTGTAATACAGGGTTACATTAAATGGGAAACAAATACATTCCTGATTGAATTGTTTTCAGTAATTTATATTTTTTTACTGCCATGAATATTTCTTTTTTTTTTTGTAGTTTGGAGTTTATTAATTCATGTTATTCATAACATTTCATAAAATTATTTCATTTTATTTTATTAGCTGTCATGGTTTAGAGATTTGAGAGATTTTTGGTCATTTATGAACATAAGGGGGCCTAGACATTGGGCTTTTGCGCCCTCGTGTGGTGAAATGGAAGAATTAGGATCTTTCCTTTGGTCTTTCCAGTTTTTTACTTGTTATATGGGGTTTACAATAAAAGAACTGTATTCTGACAACTCCTCAACAAGAACAAAAAAAACGTCTTACCTCCACCTTTCCATCCCAAACCATATTGAACCAACAGAACAATCATATTGTTCCATCTTGTTTTTATCCTTGTAACATCTTTGCTCTTTTGCAGTATGGACGGACCCCCAGTGACTGGTCTTGTATTGTATAAAGACACCTCAACTATGTCAACATGCACAAGCTCTTCAACTTATTTAAAACAACTTTATTTGTGGCTCCAAAGAATAAGTTTCTTGCCATGTTTGTGTATGTTTTGTTTTTTTACCAAGTTTAC
Organism: Carassius auratus; assembly: GCF_003368295.1. Lineage (NCBI taxonomy): Eukaryota > Metazoa > Chordata > Actinopteri > Cypriniformes > Cyprinidae > Carassius > Carassius auratus. Next base: position 9,663 of record NW_020523417.1, on the reverse strand, counting down.
CAGCAAACTGAATCCTAGTCTAGCAATAACATGTTGCTCTTTAGCATACTAAACCACTCAGATGACTCCTTTGGGTCATATTTTATTCAACAGAAACCAGCAGAGCAGAATAGGTGACTATTTCATTAAAACGATCTTATGATATTGCTGTCATATATATTTACATTTACATTTATTCATTTAGCAGACGCTTTTATCCAAAGCGACTTACAGATGAGGACAGTGGAAGCAATCAAAAACAACAAAAAGAGCAATGATATATAAGTGCTATAACAAGTCTCAGTTAGGATAACACAGTACACGTAGCATGGGATTTTAAATAATATAGTATAAAGAAAACAGAATAAAATAAGAATGGAGCAAGCTAGTGTTAGAGGTCTTTACACATACACACACACACATACAATTGTATAATTAATAAAAATAAAATAGAACATAAAAAGATTAGAGAAGTAGTTAGATTTTTTTTAAAGAGTAGAATTAGAATAGTGAGTGTTAAAGTTATGTGAGATATTTCCTCACTGTATAGTTAGATTAAACTTTCAGTGGAACTATAAATTAACTTTATTGTTGATGCCTATAATAATATGTGATTACTGTCATATTGCACAAGTTTTTTTGAACATATGAAAGACATTTACAAATATTTAAGGTACAGTAGTATGTTGTGGGTACAACTTTTTTCTGTGCATTTAAATGTTATAACATTTAGAAAGAACATGTTAATGTTTAACATCTAAAAAACAATGTTAATGTTGTAATGTTTACTTTCAGCTGATAATGGTGGTTACAAATGTTTGTTTTTTTTTAATCTTCTATTCCAAGCGCACAATTTCAGAGTTGACATGGAGATCCTTTTTGCACCCAAAGAGAACCTTAAAATATATTTGTTTAAAGAAGTTTGTACAATTGAACTGATCCGTTATTTCTTGTAGACATTTGTTGCTAGGAATAAGACTAGAGCCGTTTTAAAAGCACAAATAAATAGTATAGCTATAGAGATGTGTAATACTATAATTGTTAATTGCCAAAGTATTTTAGTGATGTTCTGAGTATTTTGTGATGTGATTCAATAAATAAATGCATTTTTAAAAACAATGTTGTATTTGATCCCAACTGATATTGGAAGAAGTCCATACCAATATTGTTTCCTAAGCAAGTGCGTATGTGTACTGAAGGGATAGAGCACCCATAGATGAGGAAGAGGAGAGCTGGTAATGATATATGAGATGGTTTGAGCTCCACCCGCTCACACTTTACACACATTCATCATTAAAACATGCCCTACTTACTTCAGACATATTTAATTCATTCCTGCCTCTCTTCCAAACAAATACTAGCCTATACACACAACATGTAAATGTCCTCTAAGTAGAATTGTACACCTTCTCTAACTTGAATTTCAGAAAATGTGTGTGTGTGTGTTTATTTAGATTTATATATAAACACGTAAAACAGGCAGAAATGGTCGTGACATAACTGTCTGGATGTATGTAAGTAGTCCCGTGTGTATTTATATTTATTTATTTACTTACTGCTGAACATTTATTAATTAACATTTCTCAGTGTCATTATTCTGGTGTAAACTGTAGGTGTCAACTAGACACCGGATGTAGTAGCAGAAAGAAGGGATTGTACTTTTCACTCGTTGCATTTTTTTCGTTCTTACTAATGTTTTGAAGATGACAGAAAAAACAAGAAAGATGCAGTACCACCTTTTTACACAAGATGGCGAAATATAACAAATGATGTAAAGAGCTGATGCTGAGTCTGAATAGGTTTTAATCAATGCACGTTTTTTTTTAATCACTGAAATACTAGCTTGGATTTGAATCACTGCAATATTTTTTTTTTTCTACACTGGAAATATATACACCGAAGTGAAATGAAAAAGTCCAATATGCACTGTCAATGACAAAACTAAATGTATTATTAAAACGTGATTTCAATTTTTTTTCACCTTTTTTTTAAGTTACATCCAAATTAAATTATTAATGAATAAACACCAAGTTCTTGTTTACCAATAAACTTGACTCATATGTATAACCCCACTAACCCCCAACATGACTTAATAAGGCTCAGGTTAATGGTTACATGAAAAAATACTGAATATCAGCTCCATCCAGAGCTAGTTCAAGTGACCTAAATCACTCCTGAACTGTGAAATAATGCTCTTGCCTTGAGAAAAGGAGAGAGAAACCAAAATGGACCTGAGGGAGACTGAATCCAGAGCGTGCTGGGATCAGATCACTTTTTTAAGCAGAAGCATATTGATTTATATGGAGCTGTAATTGCTTCAATATGTTCTGGATGACTCCCCCGTAATTGAGGCCTGGCAAAGACGCACTCCTGGAAATGCCCAGTGCCAGGCAGCGGGTGGAGAGCCACCCACCCAATCCACTGTGCCAGCAAGAGGGGAGAGCCTCCCCAAACCTGCCTCATCTTCATTTACAGCAGAGGCTTCCCTGTTCGCAGGTTCACTGAGCATCTACTCATCTGACAAAGGGCAAGAATTTGGCAAAGCTGAAAGCTGAAACTTGCAGTCCATTGATGATTTTGTACTTTCATTGCACCTTACAAGCTGGCAGTGGTTTGGCGTAACAACATGTACTTTCTTTTTGCCCTAATTAACCTAAAAACTAGAAGATATTGTACAGCATTAGTACAGTAGGACATCAAGTTGTGTTTCTATCTTACAAGGAAAAACAATAAATGTTGTTGAAGTTAAATGAAATGCATTGAAATATGAACTCTTTAATAATAATAATAATAAATAGGAATATTTTAATATCTTTTGATATCTGGATATTAATTATGTCTAAAAATATATATATACATTATTTTATTTGTATACATTTGTTTCCCCCCGATGTTCCTATTAGAACAGACATGTGGCCTATTTTGCAGTTAGTATCAGGGGAGATTTTCTCATTTTCTTTTTCATATACATCAACATTAAGCTTAACAATTACAAGTCAAATGTTTTACCCAGATGACATTCCCAGCGGTTGGACCCACCATGACTTTGTTCTTGATGTATGAAGTAATGCTGATGGGTTTCCCTTTGATTTCACCACTTTCACCAGACATGACCGTCAATCAGAGGAGGATATTTAAACAAGAGGCAAAACTTGATACCACATAGCAACAATGAATGGCAAATCACAACATTTGACGGATGATGGTTTGATAACACACCAGGGTGAACAAACACATGTGAATTCGCATTTAGCACATAGACTCAAGCTGTCTTTCTCTCTGTCTCTCCCACTCAGAGGCGTACGGTATCCAGTTTATGAAATTCCATCAGGAAGCATTCTGTCCAGTCATTATTAATGGTAGCTGAGAGAATGATTGCAGTCCTTGTCTCGCATGCTAAATGAAGCACCGTGTATCCACAAATGTCAATGCACTATGTAAGTGAATGGTGTAACAGATATGCAGGTCAGCGATTCATGGGTTAAATTCTGTTTTATAAATTCAGACTGTTGGTACTAAATGCCAGCCTGGCTGGACTTAAACTATTTACGATGCCCATGCGAGCTTCAAAGAAGAAACGAAAACCCCCAACCCAAATTCTTCCAACACTGGAGACAAAGGAACTTTTCGTATAAGTTCCTTACTTTCATTTTATTATTAATATGTATTTTAATTATGTTTATGGATTGCATAAAATGGTTAATCCTTGTTATGTGAAGAGTATAAGTTGCAAGCTTATACTTTAGGAAATGTCTTTCCTCACTTTAACTTCCTCAAAGAGAGCCATGTCTCTGCAACCCCCACTTTTGCAGGTCGTAAAGTTTACGACCACACAGGACAGGAGAGAAGCCAAGTCACTGGCTTCTTTTGAACAATGCATTCTATGGAATGTATTCATTAACTTTCTGTTTTCATGTTTTATAAATGTATTACGTATTCCCTTTTGGTACATTTAGATGTTTCCCAACATCTGCAGTGTTATCATGTGTTAAACAAATCTTTAAATGTGTAATTCGATCTAAAAATTAGATCTTTGGTCATATATATATTATGTCTAGTCTTGTTCTAATCGTCATGCTTTGACAGACCCATTTATCTAGAGCAAAGTAATGAAAAATGTATTTAATCTGGAATAATGAACTTGCTTTAATATTCCTGATGAAATCGGACAGGCCCTAAATCATCAGGGGTTTGTCTCAACCGAGACAAAGGAACTTTCCCTCCGCTTCAGATCGCGGACATTCATTGGATGCTCCCTCGAAAATGGGCGTGAACTATTTCAAGCTATAAGAATTGACCAAACAAGGTCCACCTCCTCTTTTTGCTTCTTCCTCTTCCCCTCTCTTTTTGCTCTTCTTTCTCTTCTCCGTTCTCGGACACGCTGCTCTCCAACGTTGCTTCCGCGCGGCCGTAGGCCGCGCTCATAGCGCGAACCCCCTCAGCACAGGGGCTGAGAGAAAAAGCCATTTTAATGGCTCCTTTGGAAGCTTTCGTTTCGTTCGTTTTCTTTTCTTTTCTTTACTAAGTTTATTAAACTATTCGCCTCTCCACACAATGAAGACGAATTCTGGAACATTGTTTGTTGAACCTTTCAAATACCGCGCGAAGATGAACGAACACCTCTTTGCAACAAAGGAACACGTGACTCCACGCTCACGCCAAGATCCAGCGCAGCTTGCGCGCGCGTCACACGGCCTCCGGCCCACGCGCGCAGTTTTCAAAGGACCACGTGACATCACACGTGCGTCGCCGGTACCACGCTCACCCACTGGGCCATGCAAGTATCGTTTTCTATGGAGATTTAAATGCTGCTTTAAAGTGTGGCTATTATTTGATTCGTTGTTGGTTCCACTAAGGTTTACTGACTGATTTTCATACCTGAGCTCATTCTGTGATCTCTCTCGCTTTCTACACTTCTCTCTCTCTCGCTCTCTCTCTCTCTCTCTCTTTTATTTGGATTCCGTTGTCTTGTAAATGTTTATTGTCTGTATTTTCGTACGCATATTTACTCTGTGTGATTTGTAGTTTGATGTATTACTAGTTGAATTATTAAAAACTCATATATAAAATGATTGGCTTTGGACTCCACCCCACTCACATTACGAGTCACTGAGATGTGTCTGATCTTTAGCTACAAGCTCTAAATTTAGAAACTAAATTTATCATAAGGATAGGATAATATTTTCATGGCCAGAGAATACTTTTCCTTGAATTATAAGGCGTGATAACTTTATTGAAAATTGATAAGTCTACAGTGGTGTGCAGGACATACCACGGTTTGATCTGCAGTAATTTATAGTAAGAGATATCACAATAATTGATATGAAGAATGTAATATTGACATATTAATGAGTAAATTACAGTGCCCTGTGATTAGTATTGGTATTGGCAATTGAGCTATTTTTCATAATCAATAAAATTAAATGTAACTGTCATCTGAGATATATATTAATCAAATTCTTGATTAATTATTCAAATTCCCTATATATCATTTGAGTTAATTACTATGTAAAACTCATTGTTGTTACATTTTTGGTGGAGGAACGCGGCTATTTCAAACTTCGTTTTGTGAGCAATCAATCTGTGTATATGGTTTTTAATAATTTCTGCACGTGCGCTATGAAATTATGTAACGTTACTTGTGAGATGAGTCGCAAGACGCGAACTCACTCCTAACTGACTGAGGCAAAAAGCTGGTCAGTAAGCACCTAGGTATTTATAGAAACTTAACAGTATAGTCCCTGTTAATTTTAATGAAAGTAAACTGCAGTATAATGTTAAAAGTATCCTGTTAAGAAAGACCAAAATCTTTTTACAGTGAGAACATTTTAATATGAATGATTAAAAGATGAAGAAATCTTTTATTAGTTGCAACATGTAAATCTGAACATGAGCGATGTTCCTCTGATTCAGTAAAAAGGCCTTGTTATTAAATATCGTTATTGAATTCGTGGTAAACCACAATAATATTCAAAAATAAAACGATAAAAACTCCTGGTCTAAAATTGGCTTAGCTACCCGATTTTTAAACCTAAAACATTTAAATCATAAGTGCTATTTTGATAAATGTTTATTGGAGTCAACAGTTGGAAAATTCCTGTTTTTATTACAGTTGTGTTTTGGAAGTGAACGGATCCTTCTTCAACCTATGTTAATATAGCACCTCAGAGATTAAAACCTTTGGTTTGTTACTTGTGATTTTTGATGCAGAAAATCAGCCTGACAAACGATCAGATAATTTCTAAGTCATATTGAAATTGTAGTTCCTCTATCTAAACACCAGGAGGAACGCGTGGGTTAGAAATTTCAGGGTACGCCCTGCTTTCTGATTCCAGCTTACATGAGTGCAAAGCTGCCATCCTGTGGCCATTTCAGATAATGCGCTCTGATTGCTAATTTATAATCCCCTGTGATGTATATTTGAATTGGATGTCTAAATTCTCGATAATTATTTGCATTTACAGCTTTGCTCGTGCGAATATTATTACAGGGAAACAAAAGAATGTTCCCTGCCTTTGACTGTTTACATTTACTTTGAGTTTAGTTCAAACATGATTTGAATTAAAATGTAATTGTTTAATAGTGGAAATCTAGATGTTTTCAGGTCAACCACTGATTGACCCACTTAGAAGGTAAGCCATCTAGTGGCAGTCTCCTGTTAAATCGACTAACAGACCTCTGTCTTTTCCATTCTGTTTTGAATTGCATGTCCACTTTTACCCTCTTTGATTAATCTCACACTGTTTGATTAATTTCATGATCATTAATGATAACTTACAAGCTATCAATGGTTATTATAGGATCTTATTCAGATTTTCCTTTTAATTCTTACATGCTTATTTTACATTTTGATTTAAACCAGTTTTGAATTTTTAATTTGAATTAAGTTTTCTGCTCAGCAGGTTAAAGACAGAGAAGCAGTACTTTCCCCCCCTTGTGGTGAAAACCAGCTACTCCTTCTCCCTTGTTTCATTACTGTTTTTTAATTTGATGTTTATTATTTTGCTTCTCTCTTTTGACTTAGGTTATTTTGATAATTACCATTATTATCATAAATTTCTTTGTTTTGTTTTATCATGATTAGGTAAAGCTGTTACCTTTCCTCTCTACATATAGTTACTCAATTGATGTTAAACAAACCAAACCTTAATTAACTTTAAGTTTCCTTTGTTCATCCTTTGTGTATTTGATTGTAGAACTCCCTTGGTGATTGGACAGTCATCTCAGGTTTCCAGTGAGCAAGGCTGCCCGACCGGTGTTCCTCTTGTCTCAAGAGACATCAGCAATTTTGGCACTCCAAAGGTTGTGCTAAAAGTCACAAGCCGTTCGAGACGGCGCCACGCCAGAGTAACGGAGGACCGGGGACACTGCGGTTCAGTGTTTGGGGAGCACCGGGGAGGTTGACCAAGCCACTGGTTCCCACCTGAATGACTTCAATTCAACCAGGTGAAACAAAAAATATAAAACCTATCCACTTATTATAAGCCACAGAATATTAGATATTCCCCCGGATATATTTTAAGTGTTTGACCCTTTTGCTTCTTTAAGCCACACCATATTTCTAGGTTTCCTACCCAGATAGCCCACTCACCTGTTGGCCCTATCTTAAAACCTAGCAGTAGGCTTTAGGCCTCCTTATTCTCACTAACACGTTGTGTTTCTATTGTTTTCATCTCATTTCAAGTGTTTTCACTTTGATCTTTTTCTACCACCTGTTCTGTTGTGATTTGTTTCTTTCATTTCACATAGAGACAGTAACCTGGGAGCCACCAACGAAGTTAAATAGTAGAGCGACCACCAGCAGCCGGTGTCATCACACGACCCGCTAGGCTACTGCCTGTCAAATCTCCATTTTCAGGTCCTTCGTTGACCCAAGTTAATTGGCTACTTAACTGTCTGACTGTTTGCATCAGTCAGCCCCAAAATTCTCATAAACGGCACAGCCCGTATGAATATAGCTCGTTAAACGTAGAACGAACTTGCATTGGTCTTTTTGTGTGTGTGTGCTGTGCTTCTCTCACCGACAGAGAATCAGGATGTTCCAGGCATCCAGTCCAGCAGTCCACGGGGGCCACCTCTCGACATGGTTGAAAGCAGTGACGACCCCCTTCCTGCCCAAGGATGCCATTAACCTGCAGCACCCAGAGCAACTAGACACCGAGCTAGATGAACTGATGGCACGCGATCCAAACCAAAGCGACTACTACAGAGAACTCGCCAGGAATCTTCGGAAGCCTAGTTCCCATTCTCGTCGCCCAGGCACCGCTCAGTGAACGGAGCAACATCGCGGAGGAGGCCTGGAAGGACCAGGCCCCAACCCAGAGTCATCTTGATCAGCTTCTCCTCGAGACCCAGAACCCAGCGCGGAGAAAGAGGACGACACAGATCCAGAGCTACAGAAAGGAGTTGAAAGACTTCACAATGCCCTGCAAGATCTTCGCCCTCGACACGGATCAAAGAGAACAGCTGGAGAGAGAAGCCAGAAAAGACCTCACAAAAAAAAAAAAAAAAAAAAAAAAAAAACTCCAGCAAGGTGACGCTCTCCTAAAAAGAGCAGAGACTGAATTTGAAAGAAAGAGACTATAAAAACCTGGGCCTGCAAACACACTTGCAAGCGGCCCAAGCTAAATTCAACAAGCCTTACTCTGCAGAGAGACGAGCTCCAAGATGAACTTTACACTGTTCACACAGAACTGAGACAATTTCACAGATTACAGAGTGGCTGGATCGGAGAAACGCACACCACAAAATTTCTCCCGGGCCGCCACTCCAACCCTTTCAGCCAAGAACCCAGAGCTGGAAAAGGGGGTGTAGTCTCCCTTCTAAGGAAATCACCAGCCAGCTTACAAGAACATCTGTCAATAACGGAGGGAAGAGAACCCTTCCAGAGAACGCATGTCACCAAACCCTGCACTGCTCACAGAGAACTTCACAAGCTAGCCAGAAGCATCTCTACATTCATTCCAGATCCTGCAGGAGGACATGATGTTCATGCTTCTTTACAAGCCATTGACTTTCATTTGCAAACTGTCGCCAACGTGACAGATGTGAACACATTGTACCTGTTAAAAATCACGGCCAGGCCGTGATGTGCATTGCTTTCTGGATCGTCAACCAGAGACTGTCAAAGCTACTACCAGCAACTGCTACAGACTTTGATTCTTGAATTCTCTGATCCAAACTCAGACCATGGGCTCCTTATTGCTATTGGACCTCAAACAGGGCCGATTTGAAAACCCACAGACTTTCTGTAGTCCGCTACGAAACACCTACTTCGGAGCATGCAACGAACCAGGTATGGAACAGGATTTCAACTTAAAAACTTCGTTCCTCCCAAACCTACATGCCAGTTGGAGTTTTCATCTCAGAGTCCCAGCGTGTCCCCGTAACAGGACTACACAAGAGTTACGGAACTTAGCCCACAAAGCTTGCACCAAGCAAAAGACTATTTGTGAAAAGACTGTGAAAAACCCCCCAAACGTCCTCTGTCTCTGAGCACTGCTTAGAGTTAACCCTAGATGGCGCTCTACAACACCACAGTCACAGACATCTTTACAGAGAGTCAATAACCATTCCAAGCCAGCAGAGGGCAACACAGTGCAGCCACGTCTGAGACAGCAGAGATCCTGAGGGTGCTGAAAGATCTTCTTCACATGAATACTCGCAAGGAAGATGAGCAACACC
>NW_020523416.1:0-27351 GCF_003368295.1 Carassius auratus | reverse complement strand
GGACACATATAAGGAAATTCCGCTCCATCTAACGTCACACAGAGCCATACTCGAAAAAAACTTTCTGAAACTTGTGACAAACCGGAAGGAGTATTTTTTGGAACAGAAATACTCCTTCAAACGTACAACTTAATTTTTGAAACTTTGTCCATGTTTAGCATGGGAATCCAACTCTTTAACAGTGTAAAAAACTCAGTATGCATGAAATAGCATTTCACCCCCCCCCCCTTTAACGTACTGAGTCTATTTTTGCTGTGCTGCAGGCGCTGAATTAAAGTGAACGCATTGTTCGTGGGAAAAATTTACATGGATTGACATAGAAACGCAGTCACATGGGTTTTTGGCTAGGTTTAAAATAGGAAAAAGAGAACTTTTAGATAAATGAGGAAAATGATATATGTTCTTTTTTATGGAAACAGAAAAACAAAGTTCATTAAGACCCGTGGGATTGCTTGTGATAAAGATTTAAATGCAAAATGCACGAGACGAGAATGCATGACACAAGAATTTTTAATATTTTAACAAGAAAAGTAGGCTAATTATTGTGTTTAAATGTTTTCCCGCTTGCTTGAGCAGCTTATACAAACCTAGAAGTAAAATGCATGAATAATGCGTTGTTTATATTTGAGTTTAAACTAATATCTATATGAAAGATTGTTACTGTTCTGTGATAAAAGACTTGCTATGCTGAAAAAAAATTATAAAAATATTATTTTACATGATATGAAATCAAAACAATGAACAAATGTTGTGTTTGTGGACTAAACCGACGCGGATCAGTAAGCGGACTGCAAACACATCCTGTGTGAAAGCACAATGAGTCAGTGCTGCGGACGGAGTATGCACTGCAGGCAGATTATGCATATATAATATCCATTTAATGCAAGTGCTGTCGGGCTAAAATTGTCGCCAAAGGCGGCAACACATGCAATTTGCTCCAGCACCTTAGCCGCAAGCACATCTTGGAATATCAACCAGCAGAAAATGCATTGTACACCTGATTATGCATGAAAAAAAAAAACGTCATGAACCGGAAAACCGGTATAATAATAATAATAATAAAAAAAAGTATACATTTTTGGTCAAACTGCCCATCACTAGTATGTATGTATGTATATTGGCACTAGGGCTGGAAAGATTCCTCGAGTAACTCGATTACAAAAATTGATCGAGGCAAATTCCGCGATGCAGAAAACGTGGAGGGAATCGCGGAATCCAGTCATTAAAACGGAATTTACAGTTAAATGCGGAATGGCACTGAATTTGCCAAATTTTGAATGAATTAATCAAAAATAGGTCATTGCACTTACATCATATCGCGATATGGACTAATATCTGTAAATATAAAGCCGGAACAGTCTATTTAAATATGAAACCTGCATGTTCTACGTGTCTGTGTTAATGAATGGAGCAGAAGCGCGTCTTCCTTTATTAACACACACTGAAGCGCACATGAAGCTTGCAGTGATTTCAGCATCTTTCCTCTCTCTAAATAAAGACGTGAACACATGAGGAACATCTCCAGAACTGCTCTGAGAGTCACTTCATGAGCATTTGACCATTTGACTGTTTCACATCACATACACAGAACTGTAAAGGTACGTCAACCCGTCAAAATAAAAGTCAGTTTAAAGACTTTTGTTCAGCAGAATGTACATAGCCTACTAAAAACAATAAAAAATAAAAAATCAAACATTTTTTTTAAGGTTTAATCACACAACATTTCTTCCATGTTTTATTATTAATAGTAAATCCCCTTTGTTTACCAAAAGTTAAGTTTGCTTAATTTTCAATAATTAAAATATACATTAAATTAATGTTTTGTGTGTAATGTTTAATGTGCATCTCAAAAAACCCAAATGAATGGCACTTAAATGCACTTAATTCATCTGTCAACTTTATTGTCATTGTTCACAGTACAAGTACAGACAGAGAAACAATGGTAATAATTTAATGTTTATTTTTCATGTATGCATTGCATTCTATGCATTAAAAAAAATAAAAAAATATTTTTTCTAAAAAGGAAACTTAGTTTGTTCATTTAAGAGGCCTGTGACGGTCACGGAGGGACTGCAAGTTCAACATGGACGTTAATACGCACAAACACACACCGAGACTTTGGTGATACAAGAGTTTATTGTAATTATTGATCAGAGCGTGAATAAAACACCTGCAACCCTCAGGCCACACTCTCCACTGCAGAAACAAACACAGACTACCTTCCATTACAAAGACATTCACATTAATATGGGTGGCCAGCACCATTACCACATGGGTAGGGACAAACTCACAGAAAACACTTTACACATGTTCCCTTAAATATACTGAGTCTGAAAGAAACATATTGGCATGATGTTCTACTTAATCTACTTTTATGTTATTAATTCGTTCGCATTTAAACAGGAAATAACAGCAACAACTCGGCCAAGTTGCCCCTGAAACCCCCACGCTCAATTAATACATGGTAGAGTCCCACCCTAAGCGGAACCAATAATTCCTGCCATTGTTTCTTACCAGGGCTGCGTTCAGCCCTGACAAAACGTTGCACAACGTTTTTTTAAAACCGAAACGATGATGCGTTGAACACACTGTTCTGATGACGCAAGAGTTGCAACTATGGCAGCTGAGAAGGCCATTCTTTGTGTTCTTCGTGAATAATTTTCGGAGCCATCTATTTAGCCTCACATACATTTTATTACATTCTATTTGTAGTTCATACAGTTTTAATACCCTGTATTTTCTTTCTCATTTTTAGGAAAAGCACTTAATTACCATTGTTTATTTCTATAGGCTACCAAATGTCATACACTTCAAGTTCAAGTTCAAGTCTGCTTTATTGTCAATTTCCACATGTACAGTACATACATACAGAGAATCGAAATTGTGTTACTCTCAGACCCCGGTGCATACAGTTAACATTAACATTAAAGCCTAAAAAAAAAACTAGATCAAATATAAAATGTAGATACAACTATACAATAAGGGAATGATAAAAAAAAACATATACTAAAATTAAAAATAAAGTTAAATAAAGCAGCGCAAGGCAAATGACAGATATAGTGCAAATCAATGAAGTGAACCACAGTGCAGTTAATATATTTTTTAGTGCAAAAAATCACTTATGAAAAAAAAATCTTATTAAGTCTGATTAAAGTGACAAGTGACCAAGAGCAGTTATTTAACTGACTGATGAGGTAGAGGAATGACGTCAGTTCCATGCTGAATGAGGTAGTGAGCGGTGAGTGAGCAGACCAATAATGCACAAGTGACTAGTGCATGCCATCATATAATAATTAGTGTGTGGAGGGGGGGGGGCATAGTTCAGTGGTGCCTGGGGAAGAAGGGGGGGGGGGGCAGGTTCGGGAGGGAGTTCAGCTTCCTGACAGCCTGGTGGATGAAGCTGTCCTTCAGTCTGCTGGTCCTGGCCTGGAGACTCCTAGTATCCTCCCTGATGGCAGCAGACTGAAGAAGCTCTGTGATGGGTGTGTGGGATCACCTGTGATGCAGAGGGCTTTATGGGTGAGACAGGTTCCATAATTGTCCTGGAGGGAGGGGAGAGAGACACCAATGATCTTCTCAGCTGCTCTCACTATGCGTTGCAGTGTCTTTCGGCAGGACGCTTTGCAGGTGCCATACCACACAGTGATGCAGCTCATCAGGATGCTCTCGATGGTGCCTCTGTAGAAGGTGTACATGATTGGGGGGGGGGGCTCTGGCTCTTCTCAGTTTGCGGAGGAAGTAGAGACGCTGTTGTGATTTCTTGGCCAGTGCTGCAGCGTTGTCAGTCCAGGAGAGGTCCTCTGTGATGTGCACACCCAGGAACTTGGTTCTGCTCACTCTCTCCACAGTCGCACCATTGATGGTCAGAGGAACGTGCTGAGTGTGTGCTCTCCTGAAGTCAACAACAATCTCCTTCGTCTTCTCCACGTTCAGAGACAGATTGTTGTAACAGCACCACTTGGCCAGGCGGCTCACCTCACTCCTGTAGTTTGTCTCATCTTTCTCATCACTTGCAATTAAGCTAATATAAACAACTACATCATTATGTTGATATCCTATATTTTTACAATAAAACTTACGGCAAACATGTCTTCTAATATTCTCAGTTGTTGTGTATACCGAGCTGCAACGAACACTTGTACATTATTTTCCTTATAGCCATTGTGCGAGTTCACTTTAATATCCGCGTGCTTTATATACATGATGCTGCTGATTGGACTGCAGTTCTGACACACCCACCAAACAAGAGAAAACACATCTCAAACCCCGTTGGACACTGGTGCACGCCATGACGTTCAACCCGGAAACCGTAGCAAAACGTTGCGCACCGTTTTGAACTTGAACATGCCCCTGGACTCTAAATATCACGGGACAAATGCTACACAGGAACAATACAATGTGTATGACATGCTGGAATATGAGAAGTCATTTATTCTGTCATCATCCAGGTGCTGAAAGCACGCGCGCACAGATGAGAACTGAACAGCACACGTTAATGTGTATTTAAACTAAACTCATTTAGGCTTTGTCAGTTTGGGCCTCAGAAACGCGCACAAATATAAGATCTCTCTGAAGTATTGTGTTTAAATGGACAAATTCAGACAATAATTATGTCAAAATGCCCGTCTTGGTAAGTATCCTACAGCAGACATAGCGGCCGAACGCAGGCCACTGTATCAGTGCATTCACTCACTGCTCTTGATTAAAAAACTTTTATAACTTTAATAAAGAATTATCTTTAATTTATATAGTCCAATATGCAATGCTGTTTTACATTTGATTACTTTATTCAATTTCTGTACCTAAAAACTTATGCTAGATCAGTGGTTTTCAACCTGTGGTCCGCGGCTCCCTAGTGAGTCGCGGTGGTATTGCAGGTGGGCCACCAATTATAATATTGTTAACATATAAAAATGTATAAGTCATAACATAATAACGTCCTTTCATATATATAATTAAATAACAAAAAATAAATATTAAACTTTAACTTTGCTTCCACTATTCGAGCTGGCTGATTGGTTTAAGAATAAACCACCAATTTATATTTTCCTGCATATGCTACAGAACAACAAATTCAAACATGAATAAATGGCTGTTGTGTTACCTCCTGACTGCTTGCTCTGCTGACTGTCTATCTGCTGCCGAGCTCTGCCTGGATCTGGTTTTCCCGTTTTGCTGAGCAGTGCAGCCTGAGTTATTTTTCTGTTCATTGCCTGTTCGTTCTAGGGCTGTGCGATTAATAGAAACAGTCATAAAATCACGATTTGAGCTTGCTGCATTTCTAAATGGCTTTATAGCACGATTTTCCATGGCCCTGACCTCCCGCTTTATACTATCAGAACCAATCAGAATGCAACAGAACAGAGACTGGGCATATGCCTAACTCCAGGTTCACACACTGTCTGCGATGCGCCTTTTTTCAGAGCCCATTTTAACGGATCAGATTGTTCACACTGCACGCGGTAAAAGGCTAGAAATAAAAACTTGCAAAAATAATTCATATCTAGCACATGAGCATAGAGAGAGTGCACAGGATGCAGTTTAAGTGAGAGGAGACACATTTTAAGTGCACACACTCTCTCCGGGTGAGAGCAGCGTGTATCTGAGCAAGCACTTCTGGTTTTGTGACAGAGAAAAAGGAAATCTGCGTGTGAACAGAGAGATTCGTGCTCTGATGTGCTTTCGCGTTACAATAACGCACTCTCACTGCTGCTTCTGAACCGCTTACATGGACTGTATATGCACTGCAGACGGAGTAGGCCTATGTGTGAACCTGTATAATGTATAACAAATCTATTTCAACACCTGAGGCACCACTACAATTAATGAGCTCTATGAACAATGCATTGCAAAAAAAAAAAAAAAACCTGGATATATAAACAATTTTTTTTAAATATTTTTTTTTATACATGTCAAAATATTCACTAAAGTAAAAGTTTAACAAAATTTGTAGACTTATGTCTGTTCTAGAGACGTTACAACTTTTTGAATACAAAATTTCAAAGAAATAGCGAGTTTTTTTTTTTTTTTGTCCATATCGCACAGCCCTAGTTCATTCAATAAATACAGTTAACAATCTAGCTTCTGAATACTATGTTATTAACCCAACAATAGCAGGGTCAGTTAATTTTTTTGCAGTGGGCCGTGCAAACATATGTATTTGGTTGTGTGGGCCGCGAGTTGAAAAAGGTTGGGAACCACTGTGCTAGACCCCCTCTGTCATATATATATATAATATATATATATATATAATATTATTATTATCAAACTTAAAGACAAATGACATACACATTCTGGCCATTAATAACTCATTTATTAGAAAAGCTAATTTAACAAATAAATAAAAATATTAAAATAACCTTCTTACAAAAAATATTGATTAGATATAAAAAATAAAGTATATTAATACTAATTTGAAACTTATTATTTGAAGTAACAATGGTTAATTTGCAGTTACCATGGCTACAAGAACGATGATTTGTGGTGTTATTGTTAAAACCATGGGTAGTTTTCGTAAGGGAAATTAAAGGTAAAAGGAAAAAAAAAAACTTTCACAGGATTGTCCCTGAAAGTGATAAACGGGCCTTGTTTCTACCTAAATGATTTATCATTTATTTTAATATATATAAAAAATGTATAAGGTGTGCATTGTAGCTGACACCTAAATGAACACATTACAATTGTTTTATGACTGCAAGCCTTTTTCCTCAAATGCTATTGAGCTTCAAATTTGTGTTTGAGCCCATGTGAAAAAATAACATAATTTACATATGATTTACAGTTTATTTTAATAAATATCAAACATTCAATTTAATTGTGCATTATAGCTGTCACCTAGATGAACAATTACAGTTGTTTTTATGACTGTAAGTCATTCTCTTCAAATGCTACTGATGTTAGAAAACTGTATAACAATATCACATGTAACTTTAGAGACGGTCCCTAAATTTGAGACTCTCGAATGTCCAATGTCAAGACAACTTTATGCCGCTTTTTTTTGTAATTTTTTTTTTTTTTTTACTCTCTTTAGTTTTCATTTCTCTGTGCCGGATTGCTGATGTCCTATACCCAAGCATAGATGTCCATCAATCAGTTATGAACATTCAGCCGCAAACATGAGGTGCGAGCGGTCGCGAGCACAGATGGGAGAATGAAGGTTAAAACACTGCTTAAAACATTTAGTTATAAAGAAATTATAAATATGATTAAGTATTGATACTTTGCAGAAAATATTGATACCAATATAGAAGCTTATGAGTATCGATATATCGATACTGCAGCATCGATGTGCACATCCCTACTCCAGATACCCCCCGCGTCCAGTGCTTAAATGAAAGCGGATGCAAAAGTATAGACGATAGTGGAAGGAATCTAATACTTGGCTGGAAAGTGTCAGCGGAAATGAGTATCAAGCCAATTGCACAATTTGTCGGCGAGTGTTTTCTGTTGCGTACGGTGGCTTGTCAGATGTGCGAAAGCATGCCTCGGGAGAACAACATTCCCGCAATGCTAGAGGTCACAGAAATCAAAGCACAGTCTCACAGTTCTTCATACCTCAATCATCTCCTGAGCCAGATAGTTTAATGGCAGTTTTTTAATCACCTCAGTAATTTTCTAATTGATTAGCCTACATTAGATTTCATAGGCTGCCTATTTGTTAAGAAATAATGATAAAAATGTTAATGAATCATGTTATGGTATGATTTGTTGGTAACACTTTACAAAAAGGTTCATTTATTAAACATTAGTTAAAGGGTTAGTTCAACGAAAAATGGAAATTATGTCATTAACACCCTCATGTCGTTCCAAACCCGTATGATCTCCGTTCATCTTCTGAACACAGTTTAAGATATTTTAGATTTAGTCCGAGAGCTCTCAGTCCCTCCATTGAAGCTGTGTGTATGGTATACTGTCCATGTCCAGAAAGGTAAGAAAAACATCATCAAAGTAGTCCATGTGACATCAGAGGGTCCGTTAGAATATTTTGGAGCATCGAAAATACATTTTGGTCCAAAAATAGCAAAAACGATGACTTTATTCAGCATTGTCTTCTCTTCCGTGTCTGTGTGAGAGAGAGTTCAAATCAAAGCAGTCTGGATATCTGGTTCATGAACGAATCACTGGATGTAACCGGATCTTGTTGAACCAGTTCACCAAATCGAACTGAATCATTTTAAACGGTTTGCATCTCTAATACGCATTAATCCACAAATGACTAAGCTCGCTGTTAACTTTTTTTAATGTGACTGACACTCCCTCTGAGTTCAAACAAACCAATATCCCGGAGTAATGCATGAACTCAAACAGTACACTGACTGAACTGCCGTGATGAACACCGAGCTGAGCCAGATAATGAACAAAAGACTGACTCGTTCACGAGTCAAGAACCGGTTGCATCGGTGTGCGGATCACCAGTAGTTATTTCAGACAGTTCGATTCAATAAACCGGTTGAAGAAAACGGTTCACCAGTTCTTTTGCGCTCGACATAATGGCGTCATTTGCGATGATTGCCCTTGATTCAAGCCTTTGGTTTACCCGCGCTCATAACACTAGCACAGAATCAGTTCAGAATCAATCACCAAAAGAATCAGTTCAGTTCAGACGCTCTGTGTGTTGGTCTGCTTCACACTGAATCACACATGCGCAGTATCATCAGCTCCTCGGTTCACGATTCGGACGCGTCTGACAGAAACGGTTCTTCACTCGTGAACTTTGCTCGGCTCGGTGTTCATCACAGCAGTTCAGTCAATGTACTGTTTGAGTACATGAATTACTCTGGGAAATTGGTTTGTTTGAACTCAGAAGGAGTGTCAGCCACACTAAAGTTAACCTCTTAGCCTGCACCCCGATGCACTCATCCTGAAAGCCCCTCAACTTGCCCGTGTCAGTGATTTATGAATAGATGAAATGAAACCTGTTTTTCAATGGAAAGCTTATAAAGACTGTATTTGCTACATTTGTGTAAAAAATTCAAGGCACTTAAGTGTCTATAACTTTTAATATTTTTGATCATTATCAAATCTGGTTGATAAAAAGTAAAGCCCAAAGTGTCTTCTTTCCAAAGACACGAAAAATTATGTTTGTAACACACTGAAGTAGGAAACTGTTACAATTATAAGTTAGTTACAACACTTTCAGCTGTGATTCGTTCATGAACCGGATATGACAAACTGCTTTGTTTTGAACTCTCTCTCACAACAGACCCGAAAGAGAAGACAATGCTGAATAAAGTCGTAGTTTTTGCTATTTTTGGACCAAAATGTATTTTCGATGCTTCAAAATATTCTAACTGACCCTCTGATGTCACATGGACTACTTTGATGATGTTTTTCTTACCTTTCTGGACATGGACAGTATACCGTACACACAGCTTCAATGGAGGGACTGCTGCTTAACATTTTTTCAGAACATGTGATACTTTTTTAGGATACTTTGATGAATAATAAAAAAAAAAGAAGCTATGTTTTTAAAATATAAATATTTTGTAATAACAATATACACTACTGCTCAGTAATTTGGGGTCAGTATTTTTTTTTCTTGCTTTTTTTTTTATAAAATCAATACTTTTATTCAGCAAGGATGTGTTAAATTGATAAAAAGTGATAGTAAAGAAAATATATTATTAGAATATATATTATTAGAATTTTTATTATTTTTAATAAATGCAGTTCTTTTTAACCTTTTATTGCTCAAATATATGAGACAGCTGTTTTCAACACTCATAATAAATCAGAATATTAGAATGATTTCTAAATGATCATGTGATCGACTGATGTTACATGTGACACTGAAGAATGGAGTAATGATGCTGAAAATTCAGCTTTGCATCACAGGAATAAATTATTTCTTTAAGTATATTCAAATAGAAAACTATTTGTAATAATAAAAACTCCATAATCATCGGGAAGAAGGAGGCGGGAACCGGCGGACAATCAAAATGAAACTTTAATAAACACAAAACAGCGCATCAGCCCCTCACGGACGACTGATGCACACAAATTAAAACCAAAACATAAAATAAAAGCCCAGGCCTGGTCCTCTCTCGTCCTCCACTGTCGTCGCTCCAGTTTTATATCCTTCCATCTCCTCTGTGGGATTTGAGACCAGTGGGTCGAGCAGGTGTCGCTCATCTCCAATCACTCCACCGGCCTCACTCCTATTCCCATGGCTCTCGGCCCCGCCCCACTCATCACACTATTATTTTAAGTTGTAATAATATTTCATAATTTTACTGTTTTTTCTGTATTTTTGATCAAATAAATGCAGGCTTGATGAGCAGAAGAAACGTCTTTCAAAAACATTAAAAATAGTAATGTTTCCAAACTTTTGGTCTGTACTGTATAAGCATTATTTTAATAAGAGATAAGAGGGATATAGTTAATAATAAAATAGTGTCTTTGTGAAGCAAATAAACAACTTATCTAATTTAAATGATTGCATTATTCAATAGGCTACTGTAGATTGTTACATTAACATAAAAAAAGAAGATGGTGAGCCATATACTCTTGATCGCAGATTAAAAGGAAGCCATAAATTCAACATAATCCTATAATACCAAATGTAAATCTTCCAAGGTAAAAACAATGTTAATGATATTAAGAATATTATTTTAAATTACTTTTGAAAGTACCTTCAAAATTTCTACATGGGGTGGGTTACTGTCGTCATCACCACTGCAAGTTTAGGTCTTGATTTATCAGTAGTCAAAAACAAATTACAATTATTTTTCGAGAATAGAAACGTCGCTTAACACGGTTAGTTGCAGTAGCTGTTCTTGTTAAAGTCAAAAGTTGTATTTGTAAACATTAGTTAATGCATTGTGAAGTGAACTAACAAGAAAAAAAACAACAACGAACAGCTGTATTTTTATTAACCCTTGCTGCCAGTAAATAACTGTTTTTCTACAGTTTGTTGCCGTAAAATAATGGTTGCCAGCAAATAACTTTTTTTCTACAGTTTGTTGCCGTTAAGTCAAGGAAAAACAGTACTGTAAAACGTAAAAGTCAGATTTACCAAATGAAAAAAAGTTAATTTGACTAAAATATTTGTGAACATCCATAGAAAAAAAGTTATGCAAAGTCATACACTGAGAGTAAATACTGAACTTGACTGTATTAATGTGTGTTTGCACAAGAGAGATCGTTTAGTTTAATGCAGTTTTGTTGTTCACCATTGTGCTGGAGACTAGAGCCCGTGCTTCAGTCAATGATGAGCCACAAATTCTGATCTTTTGCTGTTTTATATAAAGACAAATGTGGAGCTGGTGATCTCTGTGTTAAGTATTTCTGCACATACATGTGTGCTATAGCTGACAGTGAGCTGCAGTGATTTGAGTAAAAGTCATGCTTTTAGTTACTTTACTACTACACATTAAATGTTTGCAATTTTATATTAAGAAATATTTCTTCTCAGTGAACTCAAATGAAATAAGTTCATAGTACTAACATCGTTTGAATGCTATTTTTTAAACTCGAACCGTTTGAAGCAGTGGGAGCAGAGTTAATTTCCATGGTAGAATTACGGTAAACACTGTAAAAAAAAAATAATAAGAGTGGTAAATTAATGGTTGAGAGTAGTGTTGTCACGATACCAAAATTTCAGTATTCGGTACCGATACCAGTGAAAATCCACGGTTCTCGGTACCAAAGCAAAACACACAAATATGCCAATTTAAAAAAAAAAAAACGTTTTAGCACTAAAATAAAACCAATGCCATTCTTTATACTTATTTACAATTGTGTTTAAAGTTTTTCTACAAGTTATATAATTATGAAAAACAGTAAACAAGTTTCACCCAAATTTAATTTGTCTTTTCATTTATGAAATTTAAACACATTTTATTTTTGGTAAATAAAGGGGATTTGCTATTAAAATTTAAACATGGAAGAAATATTGTGATTTTATTTCTTTAAAAAATAAAGTTTTATACATTTTTTCAACAGTAGTAGCAGTATCACATACATTTTACTAAATAATAGTAATATTTCTAGCACAGTGCCTTTGTTAAAATTAACTTTTAGGCCTAATGAATGCATATTTGTCATTTTAACTGAACTTAAGACTGGTGGTGATGCTTAAGATATTTTTGGTCATTGAGGGTTTCTGTAAAAAAAAAAAAGAAATAGATCATATTAATTATTATTAAAAGATACTACTACTTATTCTACGATCATACTAATGTATATACAATGCACTGTGAATTGATAAGCTGCTGGGTTCATGAATATTAATCACGTTGTCTGCGTTCGGTCAAACTGATTTGCTGAAATCAAAACAGGGACGGTAGATCAGCCCCAGAATAATTCTAAATGAACTCCATTATTTTGAAAGGAGAAGACGACAATGAATAGTTTACAGATAGCGTGTCAATTCACCGTGGTTAGACTCTAACTCTCTCTCTCTTTGCATGTGTAAGAAACAGCGCTATCAGTAAAGCGACAGTGAGTCGTGCTTCGCGGAAATAATAGCGCTGAACCGGGTTTGAACGGGACCTCGGTACTACCGGTACTTAAAGAAACCTGGTACCGTCACACCGTCACACTTTTGACAACACTAGTTGAGAGGTGTAAATTAACAGTACTTTACTGGCAGCCCTGCTGCCAGTAAATTTCTGTTATTTAACAGCACTATTTTTTACAGTGTACTTTCGAAAATTATCAATATTACCAAGAATGCACTGTTTTAATGAAAAACAGCATGTTGCTGTCAAAATTTTGCCCTTTTTTTTTTTTTACAGCATTTTTGTGTTGATCAGGCATGGGCAAAAAATCCTGGTTTGTAAAGATTAAATTTAACTAATAGACAAACAACAACAAAGTATACACAAAATTAACAACACCTGAATGAATATCTTACAGGAAAAAAAGTTTGTTCCTGTATTATTACGGTTTCTGTAATTTGCACCAATTTGTTAAACCTAATTGACTTTTTTTTTACGAAAAGATATAAGGGCCAGATTTACTAAACAGGACAAATTAGTATTAAAGCACAATTGGACTGATGGGAGTTTAAAGTATTGCGGGTGATTTACTGGCAAGGCACACAAAGAGAGAACACAGGCACATGTAATTTCCATAATGACAAACACAATCTACCAAGAGCAGCATACATTAGCGTCTGATTTAAGACTTGTTTTTTTTTTTTTTGGTATTGAAACAATGGTGTAAATACCAGTAAATTGACTAGCGCAAATAGTGGCATTGCGTGATTCATTGAAGTAGTCTACTCTTCTCCCATAAAATTGGCATCCAAAAGGTAAACTCCTGCAAATGCAGCAGCAGGACTGGGTGCCAACCGGGCAGACTTGCCAATTCTGCTGTTCTCTGGCTGTGAGCTCAAGTCCCACTAGAGGATGTCAGGTGCTCATGCCACCTGTTTCTAACTGTTTGATCTCTGGCAGTGCTGCTCCTGTTCCTCATCATACAAAGGAGCAAAAACATGTTCTCTTCATGGATGTGACAGATGTGAAAAGAGACTGGAGATTCTGTAGAGAATTTTATACTGTGTGCAACATCATCCAGCATGACCTAGTGGCGGTGTTTAAGTAATGGTCTGGGGAGAAATATCCTTGGAGGGTCGCACAGAGCTCCACATGTTACTTCCTGCTGTTAGGTACCGGGATGAAATCCTCAGAGCCATCGTCAGAACTTAATCTAGTGTAGTGGGCCCTGGGTTCTTCCTGGTACATGACAATGCCTGGCCTCATGTGATTAGAGTGGGTAGGCAGTTTTTAGATGATGTAGGCATTGATGGCATTGACTGTCTCCTGCATTCCCCCGACTTTAATCCAGATGAGAACCTTTGCAACACTTTATATTGAAGCATCCAAAACCGCCAAGTAGCACAAAAGACTGTCCAAGAGCTCAGTGATGCCTTGATCCAGGTCTTGTAGCAGATCTTCTGACTTACTTTAAGAGTTGCTGCGATGAACTTCATGCAAGTTGGATCAATCTATAACTTAACATTGATTTTTGGTGAGGTTTTGAATCCCACCTTTTTTGTTTTGATGATTTTGGTATGTTTTGTCTGTTGTCATTTAATTTTGTTCATAACAAGTTATAGAATGTGTATATAAATAAAGATTTTTAAATTAAAATAAATATTTCATTTATTGAGCTCCAGTGTGTGATTTAAGTGTTTTTTAGCTCTGTATTGCTAATTTCTTTTCTCCACCTTTGCACCATCTCTGCCCACAGGAAAACACTCTCTAAAGTATTTCTGCACATCTGTCTCTGGAGTCAAAGATGAATTTACTGCCGTTGGTCTGGTTGATGATGTTCAGTTTTTGTACTTTGACAACAACACAAAGAAAGCTTCACCTAAAACAGAATGGATGGGACAGAATGAAAAATCTGATTACTGGAACAGACAGACACAGTCATTGATTCGTCAGCATTATGCAATATTAAACAATGGCTGGACAAAGTCAACAGGTATGCTGGATGCACTCGTCACAATATTAATTGATTTATTCACATTATATTTGGCTTCTGTGACACAGAATATTGAAAATGGAGCAGAGAATAAATTTTTATTAAACAAGAAATCTCACAGGTATTTAGTACATGTTGTTGAATAAAATGTTGCATTTAAATGGGTCATATGACATTGCTAAAAATAACATTATTTGGTGTATTTGGTGTAATGCAATGTGTTTGTTGTTTAAGGATCAGAAACATTTTTTCCACATACTGTACATTATTGTTGCTCCTCTATGCCTCGCCGCTCTAAAACGGGTACATTTTTACATAGCTCATCAGTCTGAAAATGGAGGTGTACTGTGATTGGCCAGCTATCCAGTGCATTTTGATTGGCCGAATTCAAAATGTGCGTCCCTGCCCTGTCATCAGGAAAGTCGTGGCCTAGTTGGGGAAGTCGTGGCTTAGTGGTTAGAAAGTATGACTCCTAACCCTAAGGTTGTGGGTTCGAGTCTCGTGCCGGCAATACCACGACTTAGGTGCCCTTGAGCAAGGCACTGAACCCTAAACTGTTCCCCAGGTGCCGCAGCATAAATGGCTGCCCACTAGGGCTGCACGATGTGTCGTTTAAGCATCGATATCGCGATGTACGAATCTGTGCGATGTAGGCTGTCGTAGTTGATCCGTTATTCATTAACTGTACGGGCCAGCTGCTCCCCAGCCCTTGACGAATGTGATTCACGGATTAATTGCACAGCTTAACCATCATAGAGTGAAAGTTTGTCATTTGCATGTGTTTTTAAGTCCTGTCAGTCTAACAGGGCGCATATAAGAACGTGTAGCGAGAAAGAGGGAGAGCGTGCGCGCACTCACCTTCACCGTCTTCAAACAACACGAGCGCTGTCTTGCTCTCTCCCTCGCGCATATTAATCAAAATCAAGTGACACGATGGTGTCAAGAAAAAAAACTAAACAAAAAAAAACTATCCAGTGATGAAATGTTTTCTGTGTTGTCAAATCGTGTGCGATATCCTAAACTGCAGAGGTAATTACACAACGCGTGCCGTACACGTCTGATTAGCAAACTAATGATATCTTTGAACCGATTGAATTTAATGAATGGTTTAAACAGCTGACCTGTCCAACACTGAACTCACGAGATGTCTGAATTGGTGTATAAAAAAATCTGTAAGATTTTACAATAATGTTCTATTTATTAAACTATTTAACTATATTATTTAACATTTTACTATTACTAAACTGCACTTCTACAACATTGTTAATTTCAACATTTTGGCTATAGCCTTCATTGTTGAAATCAAAAGTTGTACAGTATTTGTTAACATAGTTAATGCACTGTGAACTAACATTACCAAACAATGAACAGCTGTGTTTTTATAAACTAAGATAAACAAAGATTAATAAATATAGTAACAAAAGTAATCTAAAGAATCTAAAGAAAAATTATATTAGATTTCATATCACAATATATATCGCAAAATTGTGGAATTGTGCTGATAGAAGTGTTCTCTCTCGCACGTGCGCACGCTCCACTTCCTCAGTTCTCGTATGACTGTAAAAAGAAATTCTCTATATTTACTCAATAAAATTGTCAACAGATTACAAACAATATTATTAATTACATTTAACACATTAGAATTAATGAGAATTAACCATTCAAAATGAGTAGAATAACATGAAAAAATTAAGTAAAATTTACTAAAAAATATTGATTTAATTGGACAAAAAACAAACTAACAAAAAAAATAACTATGCTAAAGAATATTACGTTGTACATGCCAGGCCAGTAGTCGGCGATTACATTGTTACTTCGAAAACATTATATGCATACACATGACGTCAACTTTTTAAAAAATTCAAATTTTTGTTGCTTACATAGATATGATACAGAGATCATGTTCAAAAGGTTGTGTATTAAGGCCCCAAAACAGAGATATTGAAGACACCTAAAGTTCACAAACAGAATCATTGAAGGAAAAAAGGGTAAAATATTGGTTACCGTTATAGTGGTCAGTGTTTGCTTTAGTTGGGCTCTTGACCCTTGATATTTTAATATTACATTTTGTATTGCTGTTGTAACTCCGTTATAACAGCTAGACAAGCTAAGAGAAAAGATGATCAGGTGGCTTTAGTTATGCTTTTACATAATAGTTGTTTTACCTGAATGTCTGAACTCATTTAGAGTTAAATTAACGTTCACTATTGCAGGGCTGTGATTAAACAAAAAAAGACCTGGGAAAGATTTTCAGGATAATCTAGAGTTTAAGAAATCTGATTAAAAAAGGGAGGGGGACCTTCTTTTGGTGCACAGTGATATCAAGAACCAGAGTATGAATCTCAAGAATGGTGACAAACAGCTTATTCAGATAAACGAATGAACTGTAAGCGTCACAAAACAAGCTACTAAAAAATTGCTGCTCATAATTTATTTATTCCGCAAAGCATTATGGGAGTCATAAATTAGTTTTGATTGGTGGCACCCAGAATTCAGTGCAACATGCTTTTTGATGGTCACCATTTTGGAGGTTCTCAGGCTGATTCTTAATGTCTGTGTGCCTAAATGAAAAATGTTTTATTTTCTTAATATTTTGATCAGAAATACTTCTAAGAATCTCTCTGATTATGCTGAAAATACCAAACCTTATACTGTACATGCACAGGACACCTGTTATTGATAAGACACAACTAACTCTGAAATCCAGATCAATTGATGCCAAAACAAACACCACCACCTGATCTTATTCTTTATTGGCTTGTTTAACTGCTGTATCACAATTAGTGAAACCAAAAAACACTGACCACTGTAATGTTAACAAAAATTTAGATTATTCTCCTTCAGTGATTCTGTTTGTTAACATCAGGTATCTTTAATAACTCTGATTTGGAGGCTTGAAAACATAAGCTTTTGACCACTATGCCTGTATCATCTCCATGTAATCAAAAAAACATGAATTTGTGATTTTCTATTTTTGCGCTTTTGTGTTTCTTTGTAGCCAACTACCTGCCTGATATGCATAACATAGTATTCATTAGCATAGTTTTTTTTTTTCTTTACTTTTTTTTGTTTAAACTTAACTTATTTTTGTGTGCTATTTGATTAGTTTTGAATGGTTAATTCTTATGTGTTAAATCTAATTAATAATATTGCTTGTAATCTGTTGCCACAATTTTATTAAGTAATTAAAGCTGCAAGCAGCATTTACGGGGTTCAAGCATTTAAGGCATCTTAGGTGGTCAGAGCCAACCTGGACGTATGGATGACCGTTAAACACATCCAAAATGGAGAATAGGCTAACAGACAGACACACACACTGAAATTAAATGATTAAACTCATTTTTAAGATTTTCGATGTCATTTTCAGGTTTCACTGTAATCATAATGTGGCAAAATTTTAAAAACTGATACGTCTGAATGAACAAAATGGAAAACTTTAACTCAATGAGATTTGAAATGTTGTAAAAGTGTTTTTTTATTGTTTAGGCATTAATTCATACATCCTTTCAACTGTACTGTTTAAGTTAGCTGAATGAGCCCATTAGTGGTTTTCCGCTGCCATCTAGTGGTTATAAATGGCAATTTCTCATACATCAATGTGTTAATCCTTTATAACTCTTAGTGTTTTTTTGCCCAATCTCTCTTCAATTTTGCATGCTTGTTTAGAATGAATTCATGCATTATTTTACACAGTTTTGATAACTTGTGGACTTTCTGTTTGTATTAATAGGCCTTTGTGTACACTATGCAAATAACATATTATAAAATTACAGGTTTATAGTTGTCCAAATGCAATTGTTCAACATGTTTTTGATAATTATTGACCTTCAGAGTCTAGAGAATTGTACTTCAGTGGTTTTATTGATTTTCATCTTAAATCCTATCAGTAGTATGCCAAAGTAACTTTTTAAAATAATCTTGAATATTTAATTAACAGCTTTATTGACAACATTGGTCCCAGAGGCAAAGTTGTTCAGAATGAGGAGATTTATCAAATGATATGAAGATTTAGTGTTTTTGAGTGAATATATGAGCATTTTCAAACAATTTGTGGCCATTTAACATATAAATCTTGTGTTTTGAGACCTTTTCTACTGTTATAGCGCCACCTATGGTCTGATCTCCATAAAGTCCATAGAGTCACCTGTTACATGATTTACCCGAGTTTCATAAAGTTTAGAGTTTTCGTTTAGGTTTTATAGGCTTTGGGGTATGTTTGGCCACACCCCTTTTTCTAAATTACCCCTTTACAGCTAACCAAAGGACAAAATTCAACATTTTTTTGATAATTATTGATCTAGAGAGTCCACAGAATATTACTGCAGTGGTTTGATTCCGATCGGGCAAAAAACCTAGGACTAGTTCGCAAAAGTAGGTTTTTAACATATTTGTGAATAACAATTGAACGATTTGATTGACCGCAATGGTTCTTGAGGCAAAGTTGTGCATTATGAGGAGATCTATCAAATGATATGCATATTGTGTTGATATGTGAAACACCACGTGATAACAGAGCCATAAAACTCGTTAGCGCCAACTAGTGGCCGATTTCTTTCAAAATTCTTACAGACCTTAAGGTTCATGAGTCGAACGTACCCAGCGAGTTTCGTTCCGATCAACATCCATTAACCCTTTCAAATAGGAGATTAAAATTGTTTGGCCAATGGCGGCCATGTTTTTTGAGATATGCAAATGTCCTCATAGGTACTTGTGCCCCTTCAGACCAAGACACTGCATACCAATTTTCAAGTCGATCGAGCCAACGGTTGCCTATTTATAGCCATTTATGTGTTTTTTCTATCTTATTGCGCCCCCAAGTGGCAGAGATGCGCAATTTTTTTGATTTGACCAAAGATTGAGCTCATACATATGTGTACCGAGTTTGGTGAAGATATCTCATTCCGTTCAAGAGTTATAGTTAAAATAGCATTTGACTAACGTTAGCATAGACGCTTTTTGGCGTATAGTTTTGTGTAAAAATTGAAATTTCAACTTTTTTTTGATAATTATTGATATTGAGTGTCGAGGGAATATTTCTGCAGTGGTTTGGTTTCGAATGGTTGAAAATCCTATGACTAGTTCGCAAAAGTAGGTTTCGGATATAGCTCGATTTTGCACGAAAACGGTGCGTCGTAGAGCAAAAAATGCAGCTGTACACTTTTGTTCGGACTAACCCAAGGATTGCAATGATGCCATGTTTTTGAGTCTACGGCTAACGGTTTACGTCCTGCGGCCAAAAATGTCAAAAATTTTAGTTTTTTGCGCTGTAGCGCCCCCGTTAGGCCGATTGGACCGGTTTTTTGTATCTGAGTAGCGAGCAGGACTACTACCATCTGACCAAGTTTCAGCTCTCTAGGCCTTACGGTTTGGGCTGCACGTTCAGTTTTAAGGCGGAATAATAATAATAATTAAAGCTGCAAGCAGCATTTACCGGGGTTTAAGCACATTAAGGCCTCTGAGGTGGTCTGAGCCAACCTGGATGCATGGATGACAGTTAAACACATCCAAAATGGAGAACAGGCTAACAGACAGACACACACACTGAAAGTAAATGATTAGACTAATATATGTATACTCTATAAGCATATACACACACACAGAAAGACACACACATACATGCACAAACATTTTGTTGCAGATATAGGTATTTGAAATAAGTGATAGGTGACAATAAACTTATTGCAAGTCTTCTCTTTTTAAGAGTTTAGATGTCATTTTCAGGTTAAACTGTAATCACAATGTGGCAAAATAGTAAAAACTGATATATCTGTAAGAACAAAATGGAAAACATTGACTCAATGAGATGTAAAATGTTATAACAGTTAAATTTTTAATGTTTTGGGATGAATTCATGAATCCTTTCAACAGTACTGTTCAACTTAACTGAATGAGCCCATTAGTGGTCTTCCACTGCCATCTAGAGGTTATAAATTGCATTTACTCAAGCAACACTGTTTTTAAACATAACTGTTATAGTGTTTTTTTTTTTTTTTTTTTGCCCAATCTCTCTTAAATTTTGCATGCTTGTTTAGAATGAAATTATGCATTGTTTTACACAGTTTTGATAATGTGTGGGCTTTCTGTTTGTATTAATAGGCCTTTGTGTACACTATGAAAAGAACATACTATAAAATTACTGGTTTATAGTTGTCCAAATGCAATTGTTCAACATGTTTTTGATAATTATTGACCTTCAGAGTCTAGAGAATTGTACTTCAGTGGTTTTATTGATTTTCATCTTAAACCCTATCACAAGTATGCCAAAGTAACTTTTTAAAATAATCTTGAATATTTAATTAACAGCTTTATTGACAACATTGGTCCCAGAGGCAAAGTTGTTCAGAATGAGGAGATCTATCATATGATATGAAGATTTAGTGTTTTTGAGTGAATATATGAGCATTTTCAAACAATTTGGGGCCATTTACCATATAAATCTTGTGTTTTGAGACCTTTTCTACTGTTATAGCGCCACCTATGGTCTGATCTCCATGAAACTTTGCATGCTTGTTAAGAGTCACCTGTTACATGATTTCCCTGAGTTTCATAAAGTTTTGAGTTTTCCTTTAGGTTTTATAGGCTTTGGGTTATGTTTGGCCACACCCCTTTTTCTAAATTACCCCGTTACAGCTAACCAAAGGACAAAATTCAACATTTTTTTAATAATTATTGATCTAGAGAGTCCACAGAATATTACTGCAGTGGTTTGGTTCCGATCGGGCAAAAAACCTAGGACTAGTTCGCAAAAGTAGGTTTTTAACATATTTGTGAATAACAATTGAACGATTTGATTGACAGCAATGGTTCTTTAGGCAAAGTTGTGCATTACGAGGAGATCTATCAAATGATATGCATATTGTGTTGATATGTGAAACACCACGTGATTACAGAGCCATAAAACTCGTTAGCGCCAACTAGTGGCCGATTTCTTTCAAAATTCTTACAGACCTTAAGGTTCATGAGTCGAACGTACCCAGCGAGTTTCGTTCTGATCAACATCCGTTAACCCCTTCAAATAGGTGCTTAAATTTGTTTGGCCAATGGCGGCCATGTTTTTTGAGATATGCAAATGTCCTCATAGGTGCTTGTGCCCCTTCAGACCAAGGCACTGCATACCGATTTTCAAGTCGATCGAGCCAACGGTTGCCTAGTTATAGCAATTTATGTGTTTTTTCTATCTTATAGCGCCCCCAAGTGGCATAGATGCGCAATTTTTTTTGATTTGACCAAAGATTGAGCTCATACATATTTGTACTGAGTTTGGTGAAGATATCTCATTCTGTTCAAGAGTTATAGTCAAAATAGCATTTGGCTAACGTTAGCATAGACGCTTTTTGGTGTACTGTTTCGCGTAAGAATTGAAATTTCAACTTTTTTTTTATAATTATTGATATTGAGTGTCCAGGGAATATTTATGAAGTGGTTTGGTTCTGATTGGTTGAAAAACCTAGGACTAGTTCGCAAAAGTAGGTTTCGGATATAGCTCGATTTTGCGAGAAAACGGTGCGTCGTAGACCCCAAAAAGGCGCCGTACACTTTTGTTCGGGCTAACCCAAGGATTGCAACAATGCCATGTTTTTGAGTCTATGGCTAACGGTTTACACTTTACGGCCAAAACTGTCCAAAATTTTTGTTTTTTGCGCTGTAGCGCCCCCGTTAGGCCGATTGGGCCGGTTCTTTGTATCTGAGTAGCGAGCAAGACTACTACGATCTGACCAAGTTTCAGCTCTCTAGGCCTTACGGTTTGGGCTGCACGTTCAGTTTTAAGGCGGAAGAATAATAATAATAATTAAAGCTGCAAGCAGCATTTACGGGGTTCAAGCATTTAAGGCCTCTTAGGTGGTCAGAGCCAACCTGGACGTACGGATGACCGTTAAACACATCCAAAATGGAGAATAGGCTAACAGACAGACACACACACTGAAATTAAATGATTAAACTCGTTTTAAAGATTTTAGATGTCATTTTCAGGTTTCACTGTAATCATAATGTGGCAAAATTTTAAAAACTGATATGTCTGAATGAACACAATGGAAAACTTTAACTCAATGAGATTTGAAATGTTGTAAGAGTGTTTTTTGATTGTTTAGGCATTAATTCATACATCTTTTCAACTGTACTGTTTAAGTTAGATGAATGAGCCCATTAGTGGTTTTCCGCTGCCATCTAGTGGTTATAAATTGCAATTTCTCATACATCAATGTGTTAATCGTTTATAAATCTTAGTGTTTTTTTGCCCAATCCCTCTTAAATTTTGCATGCTTGTTTAGAATGAAATTATGCATTAATTTACACAGTTTTGATAATGTGTGGGCTTTCTGTTTGCATTAATAGGCCTTTGTGTACACTATGCAAATAACATATTATAAAACCACTGGTTTATAGTGGTCCAAATGCAATTGTTCAACATGTTTTTGATAATTATTGACCTTCAGAGTCTACAGAATTGTACTTCAGTGGTTTTATTGATTTTCAGCTTAAAGCCTTGGAATACTTTGCCCAAGGTAACTTTTTATAATAATCTTGAATATTTAATTAACAGATTTATTGACAAAATTGGTCCCAGAGGCAAAGTTTTTCAGAATGAGGAGATCTATCATATGATATGAAGATTTAGTGTTTTTGAGTGAATATATGAGCATTTTGAAACAATTTGTGGCCATTTACCATATAAATCTTGTGTTTTGAGACCTTTTCTACTGTTATAGCGCCACCTATGGTCTGATCTCCATGAAACTTTGCATGCTTGTTAAGAGTCACCTGTTTTATGATTTTACGTAGTTTCATAAAATTTTGAGTTTTCGTTTAGGTTTTATAGGCTTTGGGGTATGTTTGGCCACACCCCTTTTTCTAAATTACCCCGTTACAGCTAACCAAAGAACAAAATTCAACATTTTTTTGATAATTATTGATCTAGAGAGTCCACAGAATATTACTGCAGTGGTTTGGTTCCGATTGGGCAAAAAACCTAGGACTAGTTCGCAAAAGTAGGTTTTTAACATATTTGTGAATAACAATTGAACGATTTGATTGACAGCAATGGTTCTTGAGGCAAAGTTGTGCATTATGAGGAGATCTATCAAATGATATGCATATTTCGTTGATATGTGAAACCCCACGTGATTACAGAGCCATAAAACTCGTTAGCGCCAACTAGTGGCCGATTTCTTTCAAAATTCTTACAGACCTTAAGGTTCATGAGTCGAACGTACCCAGCAAGTTTTGTTCCGATCAACATCCGTTAACCCTTTCAAATAGGTGCTTAAAATTGTTTGGCCAATGGCGGCCATGTTTTTTGAGATATGCAAATGTCCTCATAGGTACTTGTGCCCCTTCAGACCAAGACACTGCATACCAATTTTCAAGTCGATCGAGCCAACGGTTGCCTAGTTATAGCCATTTATGTGTTTTTTCTATCTTATTGCGCCCCCAAGTGGCAGAGATGCGCAATTTTTTTTGTTTGACCAAAGATTGAGCTCATACATATTTGTACCAAGTTTGGTGACGATATCTCATTCCGTTCAAGAGTTATAGTCAAAATAGCATTTGGCTAACATTAGCATAGACGCTTTTTGGTGTACTGTTTCGCGTAAGAATTGAAATTTCAACTTTTTTTTGATAATTATTGATAATGAGTGTCCAGGGAATATTTCTGAAGTGGTTTGATTCCGATTGGTTAAAAATCCTAGGACTAGTTCGCAAAAGTAGGTTTCGGATATAGCTCAATTTTGCGAGAAAACGGTGCGTCGTAGAGCAAAAAATGCAGCTGTGCACTTTTGTTCGGGCTAACCCAAGGATTGCAACGATGCCTTGTTTTTGAGTCTACTGCTAACGGTTTACGATCTGCGGCCAAAAATGTCCAAAATTTTTGTTTTTTGCGCTGTAGCGCCCCCGTTAGGCCGATTGGGCTGAGACTTTGATAAGTTCTCCCCAAAATGAGCTCTACGATCTGTCCAAATTTCAGCTCTCTAGGCCTTACGGTTTGGGCTGCACGTTCAGTTCTAGGGCAGAAGAATAATAATAATAATAAAAATCCTAACAATTACAAGAGGGTTTCAGCACTGCGTGCTTGAACCCCTAATTAAAGCTGCAAGCAGCATTTACCGGGGTTCAAGCACATTAAGGCCTCTGAGGTGGTCTGAGCCAACCTGGATGCATGGATGACAGTTAAACACATCCAAAATGGAGAACAGGCTAACAGACAGACACACACACTGAAAGTAAATGATTAGACTAATATATGTATACTCTATAAGCATATGCACACACACAGACACACACACACACACACAGAAAGACACACATATACATGCACAAACATTTTGTTGCAGATATAGGTATTTGAAATAAGTGATAGGTGACAATAAACTTATTGCAAGTCTTCTCTTTTTAAGAGTTTAGATGTCATTTTCAGGTTAAACTGTAATCACAATGTGGGAAAATAGTAAAAACTGATATATCTGTAAGAACAAAATGGAAAACATTGACTCAATGAGATTTAAAATGTTATAACAGTTACATTTTTAATGTTTTGGGATGAATTCATGAATCCTTTCAACAGTACTGTTCAACTTTACTGAATGAGCCCATTAGTGGTCTTCCACTGCCATCTAGAGGTTATAAATTGCATTTACTCAAGCAACACTGTTTTTAAACATAACTGTTATAGTGTTTTTTTTTTTTTTTTTGCCCAATCTCTCTTAAATTTTGCATGCTTGTTTAGAATGAAATTATGCATTGTTTTACACAGTTTTGATAATTGTGGGCTTTCTGTTTGTATTAATAGGCCTTTGTGTACACTATGAAAAGAACATATTATAAAATTACTGGTTTATAGTTGTCCAAATGCAATTGTTCAACATGTTTTTGATAATTATTGACCTTCAGAGTCTGCAGAATTGTACTTCAGTGGTTTTATTGATTTTCATCTTAAACCGTATCACAAGTAAGCCAAAGTAACTTTTTAAAATAATCTTGAATATTTAATTAACAGCTTTATTGACAACATTGGTCCCAGAGGCAAAGTTGTTCAGAATGAGGAGATCTATCATATGATATGAAGATTTAGTGTTTTTGAGTGAATATATGAGCATTTTCAAACAATTTGGGGCCATTTACCATATAAATCTTGTGTTTTGAGACCTTTTCTACTGTTATAGCGCCACCTTTGGTCTGATCTCCATGAAACTTTGCATGCTTGTTAAGAGTCACCTGATACATGATTTCACTGAGTTTCATACAGTTTTGAGTTTTCCTTTAGGTTTTATAGGCTTTGGGGTATGTTTGGCCAAACCCCTTTTTCTAAATTACCCGGTTACAGCTAACCAAAGGACAAAATTCAACATTTTTTTAATAATTATTGATCTAGAGAGTCCACAGAATATTACTGCAGTGGTTTGGTTCCGATCGGGCAAAAAACCTAGGACTAGTTCGCAAAAGTAGGTTTTTAACATATTTGTCAATAACAATTGAACGATTTGATTGACAGCAATGGTTCTTGAGGCAAAGTTGTGCATTACGAGGAGATCTATCAAATGATATGCATATTGTGTTGATATGTGAAACACCACGTGATTACAGAGCCATAAAACTCGTTAGCGCCAACTAGTGGCCGATTTCTTTCAAAATTCTTACAGACCTTAAGGTTCATGAGTCGAACGTACCCAGCGAGTTTCGTTCCGATCAACATCCGTTAACCCTTTCAAATAGGTGCTTAAATTTGTTTGGCCAATGGCGGCCATGTTTTTTGGAGATATGCAAATGTCCTCATAGGTACTTGTGCCCCTTCAGACCAAGACACTGCATACCAATTTTCAAGTCGATCGAGCCAACGGTTGCCTAGTTATAGCAATTTATGTGTTTTTTCTATCTTATAGCGCCCCCAAGTGGCAGAGATGCGCATATTTTTTTATTTGACCAAAGATTGAGCTCATACATAAGTATACCGAGTTTGGTGAAGATATCTCATTCCGTTCAAGAGTTATAGTTAAAATAGCATTTGGCTAACGTTAGCATAGACGCTTTTTGGTGTACTGTTTCGCGTAAGAATTGAAATTTCAACTTTTTTTTGATAATTATTGATATTGAGTGTCCAGGGAATATTTATGAAGTGGTTTGGTTCTGATTGGTTGAAAATCCTAGGACTAGTTCGCAAAAGTAGGTTTCGGATATAGCTCGATTTTGCGAGAAAACGGTGCGTCGTAGACCCCAAAAAGGCGCCGTGCACTTTTGTTCGGGCTAACCCAAGGATTGCAACAATGCCATGTTTTTGAGTCTACGGCTAACGGTATACGATTTACGGCCAAAAATGTCCAAAATTTTTGCTTTTTGCGCTGTAGCGCCCCCGTTAGGCCGATTGGGCTGAGACTTTGATAAGTTCTCCCCAAATTGAGCTCTACGATCTGTCCAAATTTCAGCTCTCTAGGCCTTACGGTTTGGGCTGCACGTTCAGTTCTAGGGCAGAAGAATAATAATATAATAATAATAATAAAAATCCTAACAATTACAATAGGGTTTTCAGCACTGCGTGCTTGAACCCCTAATAATTAAAGCTGCGCAAGCAGATTGTACGGGTGTTCAGGCACGATTAAGCCTCTGAGGTGGTTGAGCCAACCTGGACGTATGGATGACAGTTAACACATCCAAAACGGAGAATAGGCTGACAGACAGACACACCGCACTGAAATTAAGATGTTAAACCTAGTTTTTAAGAGTGTTGGAATGTCATTTTCAGGTTTTCCACTGTTAATTCATATGTGGCCAAAATTTTAAAAACTGATAAGTCTGTATGAACAAAATGGAAACTTTAACTCAGTGAGATTTAAAATGTTGTAACAGTGTTTTTTTTATTTATTGTTTAGGCATGAATTCATAAATCTTTCAAAGTACTGTTTCAATTTGCTTAATGAGCCCATTAGT
>NW_020523415.1:0-37849 GCF_003368295.1 Carassius auratus | reverse complement strand
TCTAAGAGACGTGCAATGTGTGTTTAATGTTATCATTGTGTAACTTCCAAAGGATTTTTATAATATTAATTTCCCCAAATGTTAGTTGTTCAGAATAACCCTAAACGAATCCAAATTTTGTATGCATTTATGAAAAATTAAATTAGTTTAGTAGCAGCTTTTCCATTCAGTCAATTTGCTTTAATTTAAACTAAGATCAATATTGTTCAAAGCTCTCTGGCCCACTGAAGGCTGTGCTCTTATGTAAAAGGGCACCGGAGATTGAGGTGGTAACAGATGCCCCTGACTGCTAACATGTGTGCTTTGGATCACGTCCAACATATACACTGCTCTCCCAGCCTTCCCTGAGATCACACACACACACACACACACACGCACACACAGCACACACACACACACACACACACACACACACACACACACACACACACACACACACACATTTCTTATCAAGGTTGAAGGGAGAACAAGACAGCAGTGTTAAAGGGAAGGCTACTGATACTGAAACATTTCAGCAAGGGAGTTGTAAATGTTGAGCAGACTGTAGATACTAATACATTTAAGGTACTAATAGGGATAAATAAGGTGTACCTCTTAGAATTTGTGCCATACACCAATGACTGCTTTTTACCTTTTTGTACCAGCTTTTTTACACCTTAACATCATTTAAATTTGCAGTGAACTTAAAAAAAAAAATGTAAAGATATGGTATTTTTCATAAATATATAGGCTATATAGGATGTTATCACTAGGTACATACTGTGGGAGACACAGTAGATAGCAAATAGCATTTTGTTTACACAAGTTCAAAGTGATCGAGGATTTTCACACAGTGTAAATAAAAGTGATATGCTATTTGTACAAATTACAAATTAGATAAATGATATCCAAAGTCACTAAAAACTGCCTTTTGCCTTTTCTTTAGGCAAATATTAAAGGGACAGTTTACACAAAAATGTGTCATTATACAGTATATGCACTCTCATGTTGTTCCAAACCAGCATGGGTTTCTTTCTTCCGTCGAACAGAACATTTATTTATTTTTTTTAAAGAATGTTGGTAACCAAACAGTTGATGGTAGCAGTGATTTCCATAATGGGGAAGAAAATTACTCCAGAAGTCAATGGGTACCATGCAGCAACTACTGGGTTCCCACATTCTTCAAAATATCATCTTTTGTATTCAACAAAAGAAATTGAGGGTGAGGAAATGTGGAGAATTTTTGGGTGAATTATCCCTTTAAACCATATCTTATTTCATGTTAATCATAATTAAGGAGTTGTTCCAGTCACTGTGTGGACTTCCTGGAACGCATTATGCTTATAAATTTCTCATTTTGAATGGCATATGAAAAGTATATGGCAATATTTATGATTTATGTTTTCTATATTGAAATATCATTTAACTTTTTAAAGCTTTTTAAGCTTTCTTCATATGCTGGTGTGGCACCAGGGCATTAAAAACACAACTGCGGCTTCACCGTAGCGTAGGAAAACATTGATATCGATATACAAAATTCCAGTTATGCTGCAGAAAAAAGGGAATAAAAACAACTCAACATGAAATGCATGGCAATAAAATACTGCGCAGATCTTCAGACCAGCCATTTTTAGCAAAAGAAAAAAAAGGCGGGGGGGGGGGGGGATTGTGCCAACAAACTTCAAAGACCTGGTACTTTAATCCAAGCATGAGAATTGGGTTCTTAAATTATCCAAAGTTTAACTTGGTTATTGGCCCGAATTGAAAGTCAAATCATTTTACACTAATTTTATCATTTCGTAGAATCAGCAGATGTTTTTTAAATGCACTGACCCTCGTCATCCTTCATCTCTTTAACGGCCCTGTAGGGGGAAGGAACAAGGCCAAAAGCAAAAGACCAGTGACCCTGAAATTCTGTTTTCAGACTGCATTTCCTTTCTGATGTGAGCCATTCATCTGGAATAATACAAATGATAAAACACATATTTTTATAAGAACTATTTACTTTCTTGATATCAGTTAACTTTGGTTATTCCATATTAACATTATAACATTCAATGGCATTTTAGGTTTGCAGCAGTTTGGGAACTCGGAAGTTCAGAATTCTGCAGAATGTGACTGTATCGCCATATTTGGCACTAACAGTTCGAAGAAGAAACAGAAAGGAGTTCAGGTTTAGAGGCTCAACAGATGACAAGGAACATTACTGTAAAAAAAAAAAAAAAAAAAAACAACATGGACTGATGATCAAATTGTTTCGATCTTAAATGTAGGTCGTCTAATTCTGGCAATCTAGGCCATCTAGCTCAGCAGAAAATTGTGTTCAAAGTTCAAATGTATTCCCCGGCAATGCTTCAGAATATCAGATCGTATCTTCAGTGAAGCTGTGGTACGTCTTCAGAAGGAAATAAAAAAAAAAGACATGAAACAAAATGACAAAAGCAAAATAAATAAAGACCAAAAAAGCATTAAAAAAAACAAACATTTTGGCATCGTTTACTCACCCTCACCTTGTATATTGCTAGTACTGTTCTGTGCACCGCAAATTAAGACTTTTTGAAACATCCTCTTATAACTCTGTTTTCAGTACGGCCATAGTCAAATAAAACTAACTCATTAGACTTTACTCATTATTCACAGTTACTCTTTCCATCCGATATAATCATTCATATTAAAAAAAGTAAGAGAAGAATCTGAGTTATGGGACAATTACTGAGAATTTCCTTGTCTGTGTTCTGATAAAGAAAGAAAATCAAATGAGATTGGACTAACATGAGCGGGAGTAAGGAACTATATTCTGTATACATAAATCCTTTGCATGATAAAACCACATAATATCTTATTAAGTGTGCATGTGTGTATGCCCAACCTGTCAGCTCTTTAATAATTGTTGAATTCACTGAATGGCAGGTTTATTTCCACTGAGGAAGTCCAAGTCTCAAACCAGATGGCTTTACCCCAGTTCCACATCGATTAAACACATCTCACGAGTACAATTTAGAGAAGACTGTCCATCTTCATTATGACCCTGCATCACATACCTCCAAGCACTTACTGCTCATTTCCATTAATCAAGCAATTACTCATGAGGCAAATGAGATGTGCATGAAAAGTGATACTGATCAAGATGATATAAGGTAAGATTGTTACTAGTGTTATTATTTTTAAAAAAGTTTTAAATGTATTAGTTTTTGTAACTAGTGGGGTTATTATTCAGTGGTTTCTTGGGTTACATCTTTTCATTAAAAACCTAATTGGCTGAAATAATTCAATTTGCATTTATAGTGCTAATGATATTACATATCTTCAGATATGCATATAAATGGGCTATATAAGACATATAAGTATATAAGTAATTTAGTTCAAAAAGTATAAGATATCTTCTTTGAATATTTTTACCTTTTGTGCTATAACAATTAAATTAGCAAATTGTTCTATTCATTTCCCTTAATAACACACTGGCTTATGCATTATCATTATCCTGACCATGAAAGTCCTGCATATTATGAATATTATGTTTTTTTCAGCCTAATTTGTACAATGTTTTATATTGTATTTTAATATAGACTATAGTGTGGCTACATTACAGCTCCCATTTGAGCCTGTGTTTTTCTCCTTTTCCATCTCTCCAATCCTATTCTACTCATTGGAGTTTTGTTCCCACTTTGTTGCAGTTTGCTGATTTTTGTAAAATAGCTTCTGTTTTTGCATTACAGATAAAAGATTGGTTTCAGTTTAATATGTTGCAGGCTCATCTATTGGAAATAAATAATTGATAATAAATAATATTGGGCTTATTTTTGTAGCTGCGCTTGCTTATTTGTCTCACCAGAGTTGACAACAGTGCTTGCAGCCATGTGCACGTGCTCTCTCTCCAGTGTGGATAAACACATGCACAATGTAAACATGCAACATATTCCATTACCAACACTGTACTGTGGTACAGTTATGCAGGCCCTGAATAATGCAGAGGTCAACTGCCTGCTCTGACAATATAGCAAAGGCTCAGTGTCATGACCTTTCTGATAATACACAGTCCTAGTATTTTCATACGTAGGTTGAGCAGAGCCATCCTTCCTATCTTGCCAAGTAAATTCAGGGCTTCCTGGATATCATCATGTATCATGGGAGTATCAAGGGATGATGTCCAGTGAGTTGTTTATGCTATTCTAATGATTTGCGATAACAAAACCGGGAAATAAAATAACTAAAACAAACATATGATCAGAGAGCAATACTAACAGAAATTATGATATCTCTCTATGTCTCATTTTAAGATTTAGCCTCCCCAAAAAAAGATATACTTCTGTGCTAAAGACTTTATAAACAATAATTGCTGTGGTTGCTGGAAGTCATAAAATAAATTAAAATGCAAAGCATTGGTGTTGGCAAAACCAGGTCATGGATTCATTCTCCAAAGAACAGAAATACCTGAATGCATTGTAAATCATTTTTGATGAAAGTATGTGCCAAAACAATAAAATTGTGAGGAGTATGCAGGAACTTACGTGGTTTCCCCTGTAAATTAAGAGGAATGAATTCTAACTACACAAAAGTTTAGAAGGACAAAATTGGTTGGCACCCCTCCATAAAAGAAAGAAAAAGCCACAATACTTAAATACTTAAAACGGACAAAAGTAATAATAAATATAAAATTACTGAACATTAACAAGTGAAAATGAGACATTTCTTTTGATTGTGGTCCAACAGAAAAAATGACAAAAACTAATGAAACTGGCTTGGACAAAAATGATGGTCCTCAACTAAATATTTAGTTGTCCAAACTTTAGAGGCAATCCCTGAAACACATTGCATGTGTAAGTCTGTGTATGCTGCAGCTGATGACCAGTGGCTGATGATGTACCTTCACAGCTTCAGCCCATTCACATCTCCATTCACCGATGCACACAGTGACCGTGAAATTTTCAACACCATCCTCAACACTTTACAAGTCAGATTTGGATGGTAACACTGGTGTTTCTTGGCAGCTCTTTTTGTGGGCCTGCTGAACAGAGAACAGGTGAAACAACACAGTGTGTGTTTGACAGTTCCTGCAAAACACCTGCAGTCATCTGGCCCATGCAAAACAATGTTTAATGTGCAACTGCAATGCACATGTTTTCATTAAAAAAATATGAGTGCCATATGATTGTGATTTACAAGTGAAGTAACACTATAAAATATACTTTCTTCCCAATAAATGCTTTAATCAGGCTGTATCATAACAATAATCTCCACTCAATTCTATTACGCAACAGCTGGAAACTTGGAAGGACAGGGCAATATTTGGATCAACTTTTGAACTTCATTTCCAAAACAAACTCATAAGGCTTTATTTAGCATACGTCTAGAACACAGAAGTATTTCCTGTGATGTTCAGCTGGAGGTGTGTGGAGGAGTAGACAGACTGGGGTTTCTCTTAAACATAGCTCTAGAGAGAGACAGCAGATCTCTTATTACTCACTCAACACATTAATTTCTCTACTCCCTGGAAACCAACATCAAGACTGTGACTATTCAGCTGTGATTGAGGTGACAGGCCAGATGCTGAAAGAATGAAAACAATGAAGTAGAGCTTTGGGAAAGATGTAATGATCTGAATTCCTTCATTTTGCTACTTTTTGCCTCTTATGTCAACCAAAAATGGCAAAAATAAATGTGATTTTCAAACAGGTTTTCCAAGTACTTCCCCATCTGCTATAGGACTCTCTGCAATCAGATAGTCCTGCCCTCAAACTCACATGATTGGTTAAGCTTTAAAAACAAATTTGAAAGCAGCACAGAGATGCAGATGTCTTTTTTTTTATTTAGGTTTTTAATGTTTTCACCAAGGCTGTATAAAGGATTTATGAAAAAAATAAAAAATATAGTAAAAACAGTAAAATTTTAGAATATTATTACAGTTTAAAAAAACTGTTTTCTAATTTAATATATTTGAAAATGTAATTTATTCCTGTGATCAAAGCTAAATTTTCAGCATCATAACTCCAGTCTTCAGTGTCACATTATCCTTCAGAAATTATTTTAATATGCTGATTTGCTGCAATTATTATCGGAGCTCAAAATGTTAATAATGGTTTTTATTATTATCAAAAAAGAAAAAAAAAAGAAAAAAAAGAAACATGCTTTTTTTTAGGATTGTTTGATAAATAGAAAGTTCAGTGAGCAGCATTTATTGAAAATAGCCATTTTTTGTAACATTAATGTTTTTGTCTTTTGATCAAGTTAATGTCCTAAATAGATAAATATGCATTCAGGACTATTAAAATTGATCTATATACTGATTATTTACCACAAATGTTGAATGTTAATATAGTATAATATATAGTATAACACTATTAAACAGCAAAAATTGTATTTTGTAACATTGGTTATAATATATCTTGAGTGAATCAGGTTAAACTTTTAACCATCAATTTCAAGATAAACAAACGTTTTCAAAGCATGGAGACATTACATGATCCACCTAAACACCGAGCCGCTGGGGAAAGATTTTTTTTTAGTTGCTGTTGCATCTTCTATTTTTGTCCTTTATCTAGGGAAC
This sequence comes from Carassius auratus, assembly GCF_003368295.1. Classification (NCBI taxonomy): domain Eukaryota; kingdom Metazoa; phylum Chordata; class Actinopteri; order Cypriniformes; family Cyprinidae; genus Carassius; species Carassius auratus. Next base: position 31,326 of record NW_020523415.1, on the reverse strand, counting down.
GTGCTTTATTGAGCACCCCTCACATTAGTGCTTATACTGAATACGCAGCACTCCAGTTCAAAAGCATCCCCGCTGTCCGGTCTGTTTCGGGTCGAGTACAGCTGATCCTCCCGTCTGCTGGTCTGCCAAACACAACAAATGCGCTCAATGTTAAGCTGTACAGAAATGAGCGCTTGTTATTATACTGTGGAATTATCACCCACAGTATTCAGGATCATCTTTGGTGCCTGCATACCAGGACTGGACATCTTCCTAAACAAACACAGTGGGATTGTCAACCTTATCTTGAAAGCTATCATCCCTATTTTCTCTTCTAAACAAGTAATTTTAGCTACAACCTTTCATTTACAACCATCTCAGTTCCTACAAAATCCCTTTTTCCCAAAGCGTCTGCCAACACAAACCTGGCAACACAAGAAGCCAGCCAACATCCTGAGCTTATTGTGACGCCTGCTATTGTATCCTGGTTCTTCCTCACATGTTTGACTGTTCAGTTCAATTTTTGATGGCCTAATCGAAATAAAGCATCAGAGAGTCGCTAAAACCCCTGTTAACCATGAGAAAATCACTGGAATGCATTGCATCAGGTGACTTGTTGCATTTGAAAAAAAAAAAAATCTGCCATAGCAATATATTTTGTTTTACATCACAGGATATAAGGTGATCACTTTTATATTACTGTGCATATTTTACAGTCTGTGTACATGATCTAGTCACATTTATGTACAGTAGGTGAGGCACGCACGACTCCCCATTCCCCCCTCTTTTCCTAAAAAAAATCACTGCACTTTCTTAATATATCTAACTGAAAACAGAGACAAAAGCCTAAGAACTTTTATAAAATATTAAATTACCTTAAAAAATAAATAAAAAAAAACCTTTGATCAAAAGAACTGAACTGATATCTGTTTCCAGCGCAGAGATAAGTAGATAGATTTGATCAATTTAAAGACCATTTTGTTTCCTATTTTTGCCAAGTCATTGCAATCAGCCTTATAACACACACACACACACACACAGCTGGCTACATATCAACCCAACAGTTTGCATCGTGTTTTACCAGAAGCGAGAAAAAAGGCCTGGTTCATAAGAAATTAAGATTCACACATACCAATGCACACACAAATATCCTCATATCCACTCATTTCAAGAGCTGCCAAACACTTCCTGTAAAGCCTAATATAGTGGTTCCCAGTTTGGTTTGTAGATCCTCGAGATCCTTGAGAGGAAACACCAGCATGACTCTCTTTAATAAGCTAGTTTGAACTGTGCTCCCGTGTAATGAATTGAGCCAAGAGACTGTCCTTAAATTTAACCTGTCTCCCAAAAACCAGAGATTTAGAGGGAGACACGGTTTTTCAGTAACATTGGAGAATTGATGTCTTTGATCTTCTGCTTAGGCTCCGGGATGAAGATGCGTCACTCCAGTCTGTCCGGAGGAAACTAATTGAGAGGTTCAGAAGAGAAAGTGCATTATCACTGTTATCATTTGGTTGTAATTTGATAGATGACAGGTTGATATAGTAATGTGCAGAAACAAAGTCAGACTAGTTCCTTGCTTGGTGTTTCTTGTTTCTTTTTATTTATTTGTTATATTTTCTAGAGAAAAGATCAGTACTGTGATGCCTGGTTGGTTATCAGATGTTACTGGGTTGTAAAGGTGTTCTGATTAGTCTAGCGCGTAAAGCACTGCATACAAAAGCTTGGTGAACTTTGACCTGTGAATCTGCATATCAAAAAAAAAAAAAAGATGGAGCTGTTGAGGTTTGTTGTGCAAAAAACTGGAAGACAACTAGCATTTTCAAGCCATGAGCCCTCTGGAAATTCCTGGATGTTTTGTTTTTTTTTAAAATGGGGATGTTCAATTTATGAGTTAAGATTATAATCATGGACACTTTGTTCTAAACATAAATTACACATACCTCATATCTCAATCATGAGTTTTGAAGAGTTTGTTTTAGCAACTTTTTTTTTGTTTTGTTTTACTTCAGCATCGTTCATCCATCAAAATTTGCTAAATGTTGTAGAATTTATGTTGTAGAACAAAACATTCATAAATCTGCAGGTAATGTCTACTAGACCTTATTTTAGTCATTAATTGAAAAAGTCATTACAAAAACCCAAAGGAAATTCCCTAGGGATCCCAGTCTGATTTTACAAATTACCCTCAAGGCTTTAAAGCTCCACAGAGGATCTAAATGTCACAGATTGACCTATAGGCTCAAAAAACACTGCATGGTTTACAGTATCCAAAAAGCAAAGTGACTGCAACTGGGGTCATGATGACGGCCATGCACTTATACATTGCATAAAAACATATCTTAATAAAGTGCAGTATTGCTTGTCAAGAAAATGTAAAATGTTTCAAGAATGTTTAAACATATATATTATCTCAGAACGTATTTTAATAGTGATTAAAAAACAAGAGACATAAATAATAATACAAATGTTTTAAAGAAAAAAAAACTGTTTTCTTAATGTGCTGTGCAACAATTAATATATTGTGTAATACTACAATTAAAATTTTCTAGGAATGTTTAATCATGTGAAACTATTTTTCAGGTTAAAATATATTTACAGAAAAAAAAATTACACAATATTTTTTTAATAGTGTCTAAAAAAGACAAAATAGAAGAAACTGCTGATTTAAATACTAATAAATAAATAGACATAAATAGAAAATAGAAAAAAAATAATTTACAAAAGAAATTAACAAAAACACAGAAAACAATAAAATATACTGATTAAAAATTTCAATAAGTATTATTTATAATTTATAATTAATTATTAAATATTTTTAATTGACAGTGGTTTAGTTTTTTCAGAAAGATGTAAGAGTAGACTTCAGGAGAAAGACTGAGGCTTTGAGTAGAAATGGATGTACGTTTTCTTCAGTCAGTCTGGTATGTTACTCCACTACCTCTGTGTAAACATCCAAAAATACAGTGTTTAGAAGCAGCGTTTCAGGCATTGAAACTATAATCAAGTCTTTAGGCCTCTTGTTTGAATCAGTCCCTCCCTGTTTAAAGTCATGAAGCAGACATTCAGACTGTGGCAGCGGGTGCATTAGTCGTGATTATGTGTAAGCGATGCGTTAATATTCATAATCTCCACCATCTCTCGCCTATGAAACTTGCAAATACAACCAGAGTTCATCCACATGAGTACACACTCCTTAAAGTGGTCTCATCACAGTATTAAACATACATTAACCAATTTTACAAACATTAAACATTAAACTCCTTTTTGGAGTAGATTTGGATCTCAGAAAGAGCTATGAACCCTGAAGTGTCTCAGATCTTCTCTTATAAATCCCAGGTACCCATAACAATCCATACTGAGGATTTAAACAACACAGCAGGACTGAAACAGTTATGTAAAAATTAAATAAGCATTCAATTATTAATGGCTGTTTAAAAATACCCAGAGGAGAATTTTATTGCTCAAATATTGCTATTTCAAATTAAACATCAATAAGACAGAGCAACCTCTTACCTGAAGCTTTCTATAAAGCTTTCCATATATGCAGTATATTGTTGTATATCTCATATCGACTATATTTTCTGCTTGCCCAAACAGTACAGCCATGCCACTGTCTTTCCCACGCAACATTTATGTCACTGGCTTCCAATGCAAACTGATTAAACTAAAGCAGTAATATATAGACTTACTGATTAAATATGTGATGAGGAACATATATTCATATGATTTAATGATCTCTGCACTTAATGTCACCGATGCAATACAGGACAAACTAGAGTGACAAGTGAGCTGTAACATACACATACATGAGAAGAGCCGTAGATGGACAGTGGCTGCTTCAGGAACTCAGATCTCAGGAATGTTCTGCAGGAGGAATATGGAAATTGTGAATGTGACTCAAGCATCTGAACATGGAGTTCATTAACAGCAGACACACACAGACAGAGGGAAAAAACACACATAAAGTGTAACCTGTCAAGAACAGGTCTGAGTCATAGTTCACCCTATAATTGAAAGAAAGGTAAAGATATTTTTAACTTTTTAATTTATTACAATTAAACATTCTTAATACTGTACTGTTGACAAAAGTATTATAATAATACAAATAAATAGAAAATAAAAATAATACAAAGATAAATATGAAATGAACATACAAAAAATACTGATTAAATATATATTTCTACATAAAAAGACAAAAGAGACAAACAACTTATTCAAATTTATTTATGCAGAAAAGGACAAAATAGACAAAGTAGTAAATAAAAAAATGGCTTTATTGGGGTTGAAAAATACAAATCATGCAGATAAAAAAATATTTTAAGAAAAAAGACAAAAATACTTATGTTAAATACTGATTAAAGTCAGAATTATGGTCATAATTTATATATTGCACTACGTATTATGTAAACAAGAAAACTAAAAATAAGTCAGTTAATAAAATAATAAGTATAATTTAAGAAATATAATGTGTAAATGTAAATAAATATAAAGACAATAATTTAAATGGAAAAATCTTTTTTTTTTTTTTTATTTGATCATGGGGTCTGATATGAACTTGACATGTTTTTGTCATATTCACTTGCATACAATAATACACACAAGGATTATATCTTCCTTTCTATTTTTCCCCCTTGAAATCAAAGCTTTAAAGATTACCTATGTTTAATTATGGCTCATTTGTTAAGAATCTAAAACAGAACAGTAAACCTACTAGTAAAACTGCTGATCGCATATCTGCATATCCACAAATACCTGTTCTGACAGGTTCATAATTGAATCCATATTTAGCTTGAATTACTTTGATGAGGTGGTCAGCAGATACGGGAATATTTCTGACGACACAATAGAAACTAAAGTCTCCTAATGCACTAAACAAATCGATTGTCCATCAGATCCAGGAAGAACGCTAGACTATAAATAAAAGATGCCACTTCATGCTTGCCTACCTCACATGGCAATTAGACAGGATGCTGAACGGCAAAAGCAGAGGAAGGAAGAGTATTAGCGTCTAAGCCGGCATCACCAGGGGCTCTCAGAAAATCAAGAGAGGGGCTTTGTGACGTAATGGGCTGGATGTGGGGAGAAGGTCAAACAGTGACATGCGTTTTTCTTTAGGATTGAGCTCAGAATAGAAACAGAACATAAGCAGTACAGATACTTGACATTTGCCCCACTGACAGACGCAAATGTTACTGTCAAAAACAACAAACAACTCTTTACTTTAGATCTTCAACATCTATAGATTATTGGAGTACACTTCACAATAAATTACTATTTAAGTTTTTAGAGTTTTTTACTTCAGAATTTTATGTGTAATTAATTTTGTTACTTTGCAATTGTATTGTGCTATGTGATATTGCATTTATACAACAGATCGAAGGCACGGGTGTGTAAATACATAAGAAAAGACAACAAAGTGTCTTTAATGTCCCTCTTTTGTGCAAAATACTTCCTTCCACCATGGATTCAAATCAAAATTTGAGCCCAAGCTTGATTTTTTTCACAGATTATCTGTCTCATATTCTACTGTCGGGACATAATGACAGGTTTAATAAAAATTTTAAAAATATTTTTTTTACAAAAGTTCCCTACAGCACCTTTAATGGTGACGGTAACAAGACAAAATTCATTTTCCTACACCTGCACTTTGTCAATGTCAGATTCCTTGAAACTGATAAACTAAGATAAAGTAGTTAAAGTTAACATAAAAAAAAAACCTTACATCTGGGTGGAAGAACAGGCCTAATCCACTCACAGCTGCACGACTATGACTGTCCACCAGGAAACAAGCACATACCATTGACAATATAAACCTAGGGCTTTTCACGCATGTACAAGAAGCTAACAGTTTAAGAGACAGCCAGTGGAAACTGTGGAACTGTGGAACAGCCAGTGGAAAGCAGCTTGCCTTGTTCCTTCAAGATCAGGGCCAAACTATGAATCAGAGTTACGAGAAAGCAATTGCAACCTTGATGCACTCGCCCCAGAGAATGCTCAGAAACACTCCACACTTTCCACACAAATAAACGCAGGTTTGAAGCTGCAAATACTTGGTGCTAACATCCCACTTTCGCAAAATGCAGGCACAAAAGTGTCCCAGATGTCATAAACAAAGAAAAAATTAAAATGAGCGTATTGACACATGCAAATACAGTGTGACCCATACAATCACATCACAAAACAGACTGCTGCTTATTTAATCATATTTCATTTAGACTACCAGAGACCTCTGTCATCACATCTGGCTGCAAAACCAAGAGAAGGAAGAGAAAGTAGAGCAAATGGCATGATGTGGAAATAAACTGACAGAAAAACACTTCAGAAAAAGAAAGCCACAGGCACAGTCCTTTGAGACTGAATATTTGTTTGGAAGCGGCTTTTTTTTCAGCGGAGACTCTCTATCTCTGTCAGATCTGTTTAGACACTGGCAGATCTTCTCTAAACACATATTTTGCTCAGAAAAACACACTTTCCATCATGTTATCTTAACGACATTCAAATTGTAGCACATGGCCAATATAAACACTAACCAACTTGCAAGACTGTGAACTCAGAAAAAACAACACAACAAGCATGAGAAGAGGAGAAAGATTATTATGATTTAAAACAACTACTTTCTCTTTGAATATATGTTAAAAGACACTTGGTAAAATGTCAACATCATGACTCCAGTCTTCAGTGTCACATGATCCTTCAGCAATCATTCTAATATGATGATTTGCTGTTTAAGAAACATTTCAAATTATTATCAATGTTGAAAACTGTTGTGCTGCTTCATGTTTTTGTGGAAACCACAATGTATTTTTAGGATTTAAAAAATACATAAAGTCCAGCATTTATTTGAAATAGAAATCTTTATGCATGCTTATACTGTGACTTTTTGGAAAATTTTGTTTCATGAAAAAAAAAAAAACAACTTCGAAGAGCAGTGTAACACAAAAGCAGTTTGTTTTTAAAGCTGTTAAGCTCATATTGAACAAATATAGCCAAATATGTATAAGTAGTTACATTTTCTATTCTTCATACAGGTGCTGGTGATATAATTAGAATATCATCAAAAGTTTGATTTATTTCACAAATTCCATTAAAAAAGTTAAACTTGTATAGTATATTCATTCATTACACACAGACTGATATATTTCAAATGTTTATTTCTTTTCATTTTGATGATTATAACTGACAACTAAGGAAAATCCCAAATACAGTATCTCACAAAATTAGAATATTGTGAAAGGTTCAATATTGAAGACACCTGGTGTCACACTCTAATCAGCTAATTAACTCAAAACACCTGCAAAGCCTTTAAATGGTCTCTCAGTCTAGTTCTGTAGGCTACACAATCATGGGGAAGACTGCTGACTTGACAGTTGTCCAAAAGACGACCACTGACACCTTGCACAAGGAGGGCAAGACACAAAAGGTCATTGCAAAAGAGTCTGGCTGTTCACAGAGCTCTGGTCCAAGCACATTAATAGAGAGGCGAAGGGAAGGAAAAGATGTGGTAGAAAAAAGTGTACAAACAACAGGGATAACCGTAACCTGGAGAGAATTGTGAAACAAAACCCATTCAAAAATGTGGGGGAGATTCACAAAGAGTGGACTGCAGCTGGAGTCAGTGCTTCAAGAACCACGACACACAGACGTACACTGTAAAAAAATTATCGTAAAATCAACAGTAACTTACTGGCAACAAATAGCCAGCAAGCTTCAGTATTTTATTCCACGGTAATATTACTGTAAATCTGACTACAGTAGTTCACAACATACTGTATAATAACTTACAGTATATTTATACTGTAAAATGAATTACAGTTCATGTTTTTGCACTGTATTTTAAAATACTGTAAAGTTACTATGCAGTATAATTAATTACGGTAATTTTTATATTCACATATACGCATATATACACAACATATAACTAACTACAACCTGTTACATGCTTAAAAAATGACATTTTTTCATCAAAGGCTCAGAAAATGAATTGGAAAATGACTGCAGGCTGACGGTTTAGATGATTGGTTGCCAGGTATATACCGTAAGATTCCGCGCTTTACGTAATTAGTGGGTTTAATAGAAAGCAAAATAATAATATGAAAAAAAATATCATGGGAATTGATTTTATCTATTTACCTAGCCTATATTTTTGACATCTACATCTCTACAACTACCTCCCACCCACAAAATTGTTGGCTATAACCTATGAGATTAGGTGGTTTTTGTGTCAAAATTTGGCAACCATAAAGATACGCAATTAAAAAACACCCACATAAAACACTTAACTTTTTTTAACTAAATGCTAAATGCATTAATATATGGGTTCCCTTATGAAACGATGTATTATAAAATTCCTTATAAATAAATATATAATTAATACATAAAAATCCTTGTCTGTTGGATTATTGCTGTCATCAATTTAACAGTAATGTAAGGATTACTGTAATTATTTTCCCACTCTATTGTTTTTTTTCTCAAAGAATAGCATAAACTGACAGCAACTGTCCTGTAAATAGTTTCTACAGTAAGACAAAGCTGGAAATACATCAATAATACTGCAAAAGTTGTAAAATTCACAGCAATTTACTGTAAACTGTTTCTACAGTAAGCTTTCTCTGATAATACAGCAATAATACTGTGAAAATAACAGAAATCGTTTACAGTGTATGCAAGACATGGGTTTCAGCTGTTGCATTCAAGCAACTCTTGAACAACAGACAGCGTCAGAAGTGTCTCGCCTGGGTTAAAGACAAAGAGGACTGGACTGCTGCTGAGTGGTCCAAAGTTATGTTCTCTGATGAAAGTAAATTTTGCATTTCCTTTTGGAAATCAGGGTCCCAGAGTCTGGAGGAAGAGAGGAGAGGCACACAATCCACGTTGCTTGAGGTCCAGTGTAAAGTGTCCACAGTCAGTGATGGTTTGCGGTGCCATGTCATCAGCTGGTGTTGGTCCACTGTGTTTAATGAGGTCCAAGGTCAACACAGTCATTTTCATTTTTCAGATTTCATTTTTCAACAGGACTTGGCACCTGCACACAGTGCCAAAGCTACCAGTACCTGATTTAAGCACTGTGGTATCACTGTTCTCAAATGGCCAGCAAACTCGCCTGATCTTAACCCCATAGAAAATCTATGGGGTATTGGGAAGAGGAAGATGCGATATGTCAGACCCAAGAATGCAGAAGAGCTGAAGGCCACTATCAGAGCAACCTGGGCTCTCATAACACCTGAGCAGTGCCACAGACTGATCGACTCCATGACACGTCGCATTGCTGCAGTAATTCAGACAAAAGGAGCCCCAACTAAGTATTGAGTGCTGTACATGCTCATACTTTACATGCTCATGCTTTTCAGTTGGCCAAGATTTCTAAAAATACTTTCTTTGTATTGGTCTTAAGTAATATTCTAATTTTCTGAGATACAGAATTTGAGATTTTCTTTAGCTGTCAGTTAGAATCATTAAAATAAAAAGAAATAAACATTTGAGATATATCAGTCTGTGTGTAATGAATGAATATAATATACAAGTTTCACTTTTTGAATGGAATTTGTGAAATAAATCTTTGATCTTTGATGATTTTCTCTTTACATAACCAGCACCTGTATAAATCTATCATATGACTTCTAAATACTTGGAATATAGTTGTTGTAATGTTTTCTTTTTTCCTGATCATGATTAAATGTCACTTGATGGCAAAGCTGTATTTACAGTGGTCAAGTAGTGCATAACACAATGAAATGACCAAAACACAATAGAAACAAGCTGCAGCACAATGGACACAAGTTGCAACATAAAAGAAACAAGCTGCAACATAACGAAATTAGCACAACACATTGGAAACAAGCCACAACACAGCAAAATCTGCCCTGTGCCATGTGTTGTGGAGATTTTGTTGTTGTGCACTACTGGGCCACTGTATGTATTATATACTAATGCTCAAAAATCAAAACTTGTGTTCCACAGGGGAAAAAAATTACAATAACATACTGCTATAAAAGGATATGACAAAAAATGTATTTTTAAGTTAGCTGTCCCTTTAAGTTTGAAATTGTTACCCCAGTCCTGAATATGTGGTTACTTCTTTGCTAGATGAGCTGCTGTTCTTCTAACACAGCTGCGTTTTGTGTATTTTGGAAGGAAAATTTGTCTCTAAGGTCCCATATGCAGGAAGAGGAATGTCTGTTCTGTAAAGGGTTTCTGTCCTTGGCTTTCATCCTTTATCACCTTCAGCAAGACATTGATCCTCAGAGGCCCATGTAGTAAAACATGCTGTGCTTTACATCAGTCTCATGGTGAACAAACATAACATCCATTAAATGAGAGCAAAACAAAGTTTCTTCATCATTTACTAACCCTCGTGACTTTATTTTTTCTCTGGAACACAAAAAGACATTTTAGCGTATGTTCATAATATAGTGAAGGGCTGTCGAGCTCCAAGAACTACATAAACATGCTATGAATGTAACATTAGTTTATATAATTCATGCACTATACTGAAAGTCTCCTGAAACAGTATGATTTATTCGAGGAACAGAGCTAAATTTACAATATTATTAATTGAAAAGCTCCCTCAGCATATTTACGGAAAATACCAGCATAAACATTTAAGAAAGTCACAGTTTGACACGTCATGAATTAATACATTGGCAAGTATAATACTTATTGTGAAAGAACCTTGTGTAAGTGCATGAGTAAGACTGAGTTGGTGTGCGTTTTAACAGAGGAGGTGTAAATGCATAAATGATGATAAACTGATAAATGCACAATTTCCTCCGCCGTTGGACGTGCTCCTGTTCTTTGTTTAAACTTTGAATTACATCTGTGTGTGAATAACACTGGCGTGGATTCTACTTCGGAGTCTGAGCTTTACAGGCTCATGGGTGACCAAGAAACAGTCATCGCCTTCATATTACAATGAGTTATCTTGGAAATATCTATCCCGCAATCAGGGAATCCTGGTTGAAACAAGAGCTGGACAGTCACCATAAGCTGGATCGGTTTTATTCACATTTTTTGCAGTTCATAGCTTGATGGGTATCAGGAATGTGTTAATGAGCAGAGGTTTGCTGGGGAAAAATACATCTCTTATACAGTAGACTGGAAGCATGAGCATCAATCAACTGTGAAACAGATGCATGAACAGTAATTGCAGGTTGGTGGCTATGTTTGGGAAAGCTACAATAGTACTTATTCTGCATTTCATGTAGTATCCTGTGAACAAACAGTTATTATTATTATTTTTTTTTTACTTTTGCTCAGTTAAAAATGTAAAATGTTAATACATTTTTTTTGACAGCAAATACAAAAACACACAAACATCCTCAAAGCATAAAACAATTGTGACACTGAGCTGTCGTGCTGTTTTGCTATGGCATACTCCCAGGGAATTAACCTGCATCCTTACTGAAAAAAAGAAAGAAATAGAGCTAAATATGGCTCTACAAACACACAACTCTCGTCCTGTATCAAGCTGAACTACACAGAAAAACATCTCAAGCTCATGTAGAGTCTTGATTTTCAAATGTGGGTAACTAACTGGACACAGAAAACAGAAACAAAGAGCCTGACTAGTTTACAGTATGTGAAGTCATGGAAGAGGATCTCGTCCAGCTGCTGAGTGAAGGATGAAAGAGCTCGGAAAGCTGGAAACACAGAAGATGCTTTGTTGTATAAAAGACCTGCACTTCACTTCAATGCAATATGACAGATTTCTTCATGAAGGCTTCCTGACCACAATTTATGTCAGTCAATTTGGGACTTCTGGAAAGAAACAAATGCCAAACTGTGTTATGTGGTCTTGGACACCAGCAAAAGTTGATTTATGAAATCGTTTGAGTGTTGGGATTTGAGAAATGACTGTGAATGAATGCATCAATGTCAAACAAATAAAACAAATATAAAATATTGTGGCTTAGAGAAGGGAACTGGTATACATATATGCATTACTACAAAAATTGCCAGGATTTAACTAGTAATATCTTACAAAAAATCACTCTACACATCAGTACATACAACTCAGCAGCAGAGAGGAAATATATCAATGTTATAGTTCACCCAAAAATGGAAATTTCTTTCAACCCCAAGCCCCGCAAAAGTTTGTTTCTTCATTGGAACGGATTTATTAAAATTTAGCATGACCTCACTAATTCACCAATGGATCCTCTGCAGTGAATGGGTGCCGTCAGAATGAGAGTCCAAATAGCTGATAAAAACATCACAGTAATCCACAAGTAATCCACATGCACCACTACTTTCATTTCACTTGTTTGGACTGACGGCACCCATTCACTGCAGAGGATCCACTGGTGAGCAAGTGATGCAATGATACATTTCTCCACATCTGTTCAGATGAAGAAACAAACTCATCCACATCTTGGATGGCCTGAGACATTTTCAGCAACATTTCATTTCCACTTAAACGATTCCTTTAAGTGTTTTAACAAACATTAGACAACCAACTGGTGAACAAACCCTGAACGATTTCCTCTCTGCCCTTTAAGCTTTCTATTTTAATGCATCTTTTGAAATAGTTGAACATGACTCACTCTGCAGTTACGTCACTGTGTTCAGAGAATGACATCTACAATGAACATCACTCTTGCAGTTAGCAATCATAGCATAACAAAAGCTTTAGGCCATGAACATATGTTAAATGGATGGTCAAATGCAATTTTGAATTATTGATACTAAACAAATGTATGCTGATGATGACAGCAGAAGTTTTACACCAGTTTTAGAGACACATCAGAGTGACCGATTAGTGCATGTTTCTTCTGCATTATTCCTTGGCGTTTATGTCAGTGACATATTTTTGAAACTTTTCTATTCATTGTATCATTAATATTACAAAAAGTTAAAGGGGTAGTTTACCAAAAGTAAAAACTAAAGGGTTTAGAAATGTTGTTCTAAACCTGTTTGAGTTTCTTTCTTATGTTGAACACAAAATATAATATTTTGAAGAATGTTTTGAAGAACCAAACAGCTGATGCTAGCAATTGACAATGACAGCCATTTATTAAGTTATTTTATACTGCTATAAAAATCTTACTGACCCCAAACTTTTGAACGGTGGTGACTTTAATTAAAAACAGTCTTACCACAAAGATTACACTCTAGATTGACACTACAGTGGAAAAACATTACATTTTATAAATGTTAACTAACAGCTCACGCCAACACAAACACCGTCTTTTGGTGTTAAAATAGTACTGTCAGGATTTACCAAAAAATTAGTGCTGAAAAGACGTGGAGACAGTCATTTTTGAGCCTGACCCAAAATATAACATTATGTTAAATGTTTATTTGTAGAATTCTAATGGCCCATTAACACAGAACTCGTTTTCCGATTCCAATGCACTACTTTTCCCTTGTTTGTCTATGTAAACATATGCTAGATGGATGTGTTTGAACGTTGCGCTCGACATTGACATGAGAATCTTTCCTGTTAGATAGTGATTTAAACTAAGTCTGTGTGGATCTGAACCATCAGAGCTTCACCTCATCATGACCGTATACTAAACGATATAAAACTGAAAGCCCAATACTAACATTTAAATCAGATCTGGCAACAAAAACAATCTGTGACTGACGGTAATGTACGTCTGCATGCAGAACAACAGCTCAATCTTAATAGGACGGTTCAAATATGAGGCGGAGATGGGCAATCCAGCGGATCAATGCAAACTTCATCTTTGAAGATGTCTAGAATCTCTCTGCATGTCTCATGAGGGATTCACTAGCAGCTCAGTGAGATCTCCAGAGACCTCTGTCCTGATGCAGATAAATGTTGGGATTAGACAGATCGAGAGAAACACGGCCCGCTGCCCCTAGAGAGAACGCATGATGGCTTATTAGAAACACTTAGAGCAGCTTGTCCACTCATCCCTCATCTCTGTGGAGGAAAACATGACTCCTAATCAGCCTTAAAATTTGATATAAATTATAGAATCTTTTGATGATAAAAACATTGTATGTATACATTAACAAAATAACTGTAACTGTATTTATAACCTTATACCATATAATAAATATTATAGTAATTTTATCTAATTTGAAAACATGATTCTATAATTTTATAAAAAGTCCATTACATAAAATGTATTGTGGATTATTTATTTTTTTTAATTTTTGGAATTGCATGACCATACAAATTCTCAAAAATAAGATGCCCATTCCCAAAAAGAAACATTCGTGAGCTATAACACTTTGCCAAAGATGTTGCTAAAAATGTATGAGTCAATATTCTGTGACAGTTGTGGGGCGCACTTGAGTTGTGTAAAACCTGTGGTACAGCTGTACACCAGGCCGCTCTTTCATAAGACATATAATGACAGGAAACAACAAGCTTGAAGAAACAGTTAGTGTTTTTCAGTAGTAAAACTAATCTCTACCATTAGAAACCACCATAAAGAAGCACTGAAGTACTCAAAAAAAATCTATATGAATACTTGAATGCTAAAAAAATGAATTGTACAACCTGTAAGACTTTTCATGCAAGTATACTTTTTATGAGAGATTACATCACAAGTTGTATTATCCACGTGCCAAATGATCTTCTATACTGTACACAAAATAAACAATACTATAATAGAAATGTTTCATGAAGCTTCATAAATTCAAAACATAATCAGTCACTAATTAATGGTAAACTGATATTTTGCAGACATCAACAGAAGTGTTAGTTGCTTCTTACATCAATTCCAGAATACAGACAAACTTCATAATAAAATTTTTTTGGTTTTCAATATTTGTCTAAAAAAGTGATTTGCATCTGTCTCACTTCAGTATAAGAAAATTAATATAATCCTGATACACTGTAAAAACAATGCAATAAATCAACTGCATATATATACAGAATACAGAATATATATATATATATTCCGTATACAGAATTCCTAAAAGAATTTGCAGATTTCCTCTCAGACCTTCTAGTTACAGTTGATAAGGCGCTAATCATGGGAGATTTTAATATTCACGTTGATAATGCAAATGATACATTAGGACTTGCGTTTACTGACCTAATAAACTCCTTTGGAGTCAAGCAAAATGTCACCGGGCCCACTCATCATTTTAATAATACACTAGATTTAATTATATCGCATGGAATCGATCTTACTGCTATAGATATCGTACCTCAAAGTGATGATATTACAGACCATTTCCTTGGTCTGGCACCTTGTATCGTGCATGCTGCGTATAACTGATATTAACTATATGTCGCAGCGTTACCATCTGGGCAGAACTATTGTTCCAGCCACCAAAGAAAGATTCGCAAATAACCTGCCTGATCTATCTCAACTGCTAATTATACCCAAAAATACACACGAATTAGACGAAATTACTGACAACATGGGCACTATTTTCTCTAATACATTAGAAGCTGTTGCCCCAATCAAACTGAAAAAAGTTAGTGTTACTGTAAAAGTTACTGTACCATGGCATAACAGTAATACTCACTCTCTCAAGAAATTAACTCGTAGTCTTGAACGCAAATGGAGAAAAACTAACTTAGAAGTTTTTAGAATTGCATGGAAAAACAGTATGTCCAGCTATAGACAGGCTCTAAAAACTGATAGGGCAGAGCATATACACAAACTCATTGAAAATAACCAAAACAATCCAAGGTTTTTATTTAGCACAGTGGCTAAGTTAACAAATTACCAGATGCCACCTGATTCAAATATTCCACCAACGTTAAATAGTAATGACTTTATGAATTTCTTCACTGATAAAATAGATAACATTAGAAATACAATAGCGAATGTAGATTCTACAGCATCTAACACTTCAGTTTCATCCATCGCACCCAAAGATAAACTGCAGTGCTTTACAACCATAGGACAGGAAGAGCTAAATAAACTTATCACTGTATCTAAACCAACAACATGTTTATTAGATCCTGTACCCACTAAATTACTGAAAGAGCTGTTACCTGTAGCCGAAGAACCGCTTCTCAATATCATAAACTCGTCGTTAACTTTAGGACACGTCCCAAAACCATTCAAGCTGGCGGTTATCAAGCCTCTTATTAAGAAACCAAAACTAGATCCTAGTGTACTGGCAAATTATAGGCCTATTTCAAATCTTCCATTTATGTCTAAAATTTTAGAGAAAGTTGTGTCTGCTCAATTGAGCACCTTCCTGCATAAAAATGATCTGTATGAAGAATTTTAGTCAGGTTTCAGGCCCCACCATAGCACAGAAACTGCACTTGTTAAAATTACAAATGACCTGCTCCTTGCGTCAGACCAAGGCTGCATCTCATTTCTAGTCTTACTTGATCTTAGTGCTGCGTTCGACACCATAGATCATGACATACTCATAGATCGATTACAAAACTATACAGGTATTCAAGGGCAGGCTCTAAGATGGTTTAGATCCTACCTGTCCGATCGCTACCATTTTGTTTACTTAAATGGGGAGTCATCTCATTTATCATCAGTAAAAAATGGAGTGCCACAAGGATCCGTCCTAGGTCCCCTTCTATTTTCAATATATATGTTGCCCCTTGGTAATATTATTAGAAAATACGGAATTAGCTTCCACTGTTATGCTGATGATACTCAGCTATATATCTCAACGAGACCAGATGAAACTTCCCAATTATCTAAGCTAACAGAGTGTGTTAAAAATGTAAAAGATTGGATGACACACAATTTTCTCCAATTAAATTCGGATAAGACAGAGATACTAATTATTGGACCAAAAAACACTACACAGAATCTTGTAGATTACAATCTGCAACTAGACGGATGTACTGTTACTTCCTCTACAGTCAGAAATCTGGGTGTTATATTAGACAGCAATTTGTCTTTTGAAAATCATATTTCCAATGTTACAAAAACTGCATTCTTCCTTCTTAGAAACATTGCCAAGCTACGTAACATGTTATCTGTTTCTGATGCAGAAAAGCTAGTTCATGCATTCATGACCTCTAGACTGGACTATTGTAATGCACTTCTAGGTGGTTGTCCTGCTTCGTCAATAAACAAGCTACAGGTCGTCCAAAATGCAGCAGCTAGAGTCCTTACCAGGTCAAGAAAATATGATCATATTACCCCAATTTTACAGTCTCTGCACTGGCTACCTATTAAGTTCCGTATCAGTTACAAATTATCATTACTTACCTATAAGGCCCTAAATGGTTTAGCTCCAGCGTACCTAATTAGCCTTCTACCACGTTACAACCCATCACGCACCCTAAGGTCACAAAACGCTGGACTTTTGGTCGTTCCTAGGATAGCAAAATCCACTAAAGGAGGTAGAGCTTTCTCACATTTGGCTCCCAAACTCTGGAATAGCCTTCCTGATAATGTTCGGGGTTCAGACACACTCTCTCTGTTTAAATCTAGATTAAAAACACATCTCTTTCGCCAAGCATTCGAATAATGTATCTTTTTAATTGTGAGTGTAGTTGCATCTGTTCAAAGGTGCATTTTTATTCATTAACTTGGGTTAAACAAATTTTACTTTGTTGGATCAGCAGCTATGCTAATGATGTCTGTATTTTGTTTCTATGTTTCGCCACGGGATTTACATCCCGTGGTAACTAGGATTTATACAAGCTCCAGTCTGGATCCAGAACACCTGAGAAGAGATGATGCTGACCCTCAGAGGACCCCAGATGATGCTACCTTGAATCAACAAACAGAACTAACAATTATTGCTAAATGTGTCACTGAATCATATAATAACTTAATTAATAATATTGATAGTTCATCGTCTAGCTGACTACGTCTTGTATTATTATTATTATTATTATTTTTTTTTTTTCTAAAATCCTGTCAAATGTGCACAAACTACTAGCTACTACTAAATATTGTAGAAACATAATTTTCTGTAAAGTTGCTTTGTAACGATTTATTTTGTAAAAAGCGCTATACAAATAAACTTGAATATATATATATATATATATATATATATATATATATATATATATATATATATATATATATATATATATATATATATATATATAATATAATGAATAAAAAGAAAACAGACATAATAGAAAAAGAATAGAACAAGCTAGTGTTAGAGGTCTCTTTTAGTTTTGTTCTAGAGTTAGAGGGTCAAAAAAAAAATGAAAGAGATGTGTTTTTAGGCTATTCTTGATTATATTTGATTCTTATTGACTATTAGTTTTCATTGTTAGTTCATGTTATCAAATGTAGTTAAATAATCCAAACGAACAGAACCTTATTGTATAGGTTTACCATACTTGGAGAAGATGAAAAAAGAAAGTACACAAAAATAGGCCTTGTGGCTCTATGATCCTCACAATGATCAGATTGAGCTTTTTCAGGACTGGTATTTTTCTAGAGACACAAGTGTGTCGGTGTAGTTTATGTCTGAGCTATTTCCCCATCCTGTCAGACACAGATCTCACATAGCATCTCGCCATGTTTCCGCTGCTTTGCTCAGATTTGGAATAGTTTGGCTTTTACGTCTGCATTCATGTTAGTTTCAGTATGACATATTTACCGCCATTTACAGTAGCTTGTTTATCTTTTCCACTTACTGTAACACCAAGGTTCATTTGAAGTGTCTGCATCTTCTTTTTGTGCAAATGTCCTAGGATTATTCACACTGTATTATTATTATGCATAAAATACATCAGACAGCTCACACTCAAGAGTACTACAATAAACTGCTTTCTTGTTTGAATAAGTCTATTGTATACGTTTTGATTTTGACAAACTGAGAGGTTCATGAATACATATGCTTATCTGAAGAAACGTTCAGCAGGACTCCTCATTTTATCAGTTCTGTCCGAGAATGTCAATTGCACGAAATCACTGAACATGTAATGCTTCCCATACTTCCTGTCATCAAAAGCCTCTGTGTGCATCCACCCATGACGAGAGACCACAGTAAAAAATACAAATATTGACAACATATTCCATGCTAGGTTAGTGAATGGGTTATATATGGGTTTAAAACATTTAAAAAAAATAATAATAATAAAAAATGATTATACATATATAATTTTGGACATTAAACCTCTAAAATTAAAATTAAATCTCATTCAATAAATGCACAGCAAAACAGATGAGTTTTGAGTTTGTTTTAGCAAATCTGGTGGACATAATAAACTCCCCTTGTTTTGTGTGAACCCTCAATCCAAATGATCTTAGTGGTCTGCTCAGTTAAATATGTACTTACTATTATTAGAACAAAAAATTAAGCATAATAACATGCAAGTAGCCCAAAGCTAAATCCTAATCCTAACCATATAGTGAGTACATATCTAATTACTCAGTACTTAAGTGTAATATATTACACTGTAACAAGGACACCTTAGAATAAAGTGCTACTGTTATATCTGTAGTGGCTGTGATTCATAATGTTGTTAAGAAGACTAAATAGCTTATGCTCTGTAGCTCAGTAGCGCCCTCGTTTGGTGTTTGTTTGTAATATGTTCTACATTTATTTCTCATAAGTATCGTCTGAAACTCTTTATTAAAAATCCTAAAAAAATATATTACTTTATTTTGTTAGATTGTTTTTTTATTTTTGTGAAAGCCAACCTCAGGAGGGCAAACTATACAAGGGTTTTATTTGATATGGTATGAGATACTTCAAAGTAAAATAAACCAGCAATAATAACAGAAGAATTTGTCTTTACACTTAACACCATTAGTCAATTAAAGAGTATTAACAGATACAACTTCGGATTATAATAATGTTGAAACAGATTAAAGGCTTTCAAACTATTTTTCACTTAACTAATGTCAACAAACAGAACCTTATTGTTAAGTGATGCCGAAATTGCCATACTGTGCAAAATAAAATAAGACAAAGTAAGATTAAATAAGGCCTACTAAAATAAAATACACCAGAATAGGTAACTGGGTAAAAGGTTTAGCTTACATTAAACTAGCCTAGCTAGTTCAGGACTAAATGTTGGTTCATAACAGACTTGACAAATCGATAGAATCACTTTTCTCTGGTAACAGACTGAAATGGTTTTGAGTTTGACAAATGTCAACACAACAAATGGAGTACAAACAAAAAATTGCCAAGACAGTAGCTATTATTGAGTCTAAATCATGTTGCTTTTGCAATTTTTACTCTAGCAACTTTTAATCCCCATAAAACGAATAATGTAATATTGTATGATTTTAACTGCAGCATAGTTAAGGTCAAGACCACTGAGACTGGTCATACCAAATCTCCATGTTGATTTTGGCCTATATCCTGGGTACACTGTGCTCAAACATAGTTTTCATGACAAGCTATTTTAACAAAATTCACAGGATCTGTGTCCTATTCATGAAAAGCAACATGCATTTTACAAATATAGTACAGCATTCAGGAAGCTTGTTATCACCGTGTTCCCATCGCGTCCACTTTAACCATTTACCAGCTGTTTTTGTTTGCTTTCATACTGTTTACAACAGTCCCAGCGCTGATAAGACATATGCAGAGGAATGTTGTTGTATTCTGTTGAGTGAAATTACAGCGCTGTTGATCATCCTCCTGTGTTATGAATAAAATAAAAAAATGACATGCACAACTCGCTGAGATTTCAGATCACATTTAATGATTTTCATTCAAGAGCAGATTCACACGAATCTTCCTCTGGTTAACACTTCGATGGCATTTCTCTCTTTCAGTCACAAAAAGTATTTTTGTCTCTCTCATACACACGAATACTTGTACAGACACCGCGGTCTAAACCAGCTGAGGATATCTTTAGGAGAACGCACACCATCAGCTGTAAAGCACATGCCAACTGGGCAACAGTCACAAAAAGACCTAACTAACCAAGAACATGATGTACAGAGCCGTTGAATTTAAGACACACGTTTTTAGAGTCCTTGCGCAAAGGACTTGACAATCTCCCTTTGGAACAATCTTCAATTAAAAATCCACAAGCACCAATGTCCTGTATCTTAAAAGAGAAACTGACAGAATCAAAAATAAAACGCTGATCTATTCCACTGGTATGTAACTGCAAGTAAAGGAACGCACGTCTCATTAAAAAATACACAGCATTAGAAATCAAAATAAATTCACAATGATCAAGACCACATTTGAAGTGTTAAACTGTTAAAATCTTCTTCTCATCTATACATGTGTTAGGTTAGATATATCAATAATATTCCCTTTTGGAATACTAAAAGCCTAACAGTCAAGAGTAAAGTCGTGAAAGCTGCAACAAACATCCATAGCGGAGCGGTTTGTTATTGCTTTCCTGTGTAGATATGGAAATGTGATCCAAAGCACTCGTATGTTTGGGAGGCAGTCACCATATTCGCAGTAAAAAATCGTCAGAGTCAATTCCTGGCATCACGAGTATGGTGTACTTGTCTAGTATACTCACATAGTATAACTCAATTGTCAGTTTCTATGTATTATTATTTTTTTTTTTCAAGCAAATCCACAGCAGCAAATCTGCTGCTACCATCAACTGCTCAAAGACA
Source organism: Carassius auratus (assembly GCF_003368295.1). NCBI lineage: Eukaryota > Metazoa > Chordata > Actinopteri > Cypriniformes > Cyprinidae > Carassius > Carassius auratus. The sequence continues at coordinate 9,922 of NW_020523415.1, read as the reverse complement.
AAACGACAGACTTGCAAAAAACTCGCAAAAGCTAAAGCTACCGAGACGTGTCACGTTCTCTTTGGCACATTCTGTCACTGGGAAATTTCTACAGTTTACGTTTTTGTGAAAATGCCTTCAAATTGGTACAGGGAAAAACATTGTTAAGAAAAAAGTCTCAGACTAAGCACTTTACGATCAGAAAAACTAAAAAGATATACGTTTTATATATACACGAACACTCCCTAATTCTTTGCAGATAAAAGTGCGTTAACCATTTACTCTAGAGAAACATTCAAATGTAGTGTAGCCAAAAAGTTAAGCTCGTTCAACATTCAGATGAGCCATAATTAGGGTTCTCTTGAAATGCATCTGGGGGGAAAAAAGTGACTTTTATGAGCATAAAATACTTCAGGCCATCAACTTGTTCCAAGGCAGTTTCTCAGAAAGCTTCATTATTTAAAAAGTAACAAAGAAGTCTTTTAGACAGCTGCGTCGACTGTTTCAATTAGAGTTTACTTTGTGCCAAGCACAGGATTAAATGGAGAGAAAATGGAGCGATCTAGGATCGGATTAATCAAAGCATGAAGCTTGTGCAAACTTGCTACAAAACAATGAGCCATACAAAAAAGCAACAAAGGCATAAATACGTACGGTTGAATACAACTGGAAGGCATGACAATTTGCATGCTCATTTTGTTGGTCATGTGCTAAAACGATGCATTTAACTAAGTGTGCTTAGCTTATTTAAATATTTAGCAGCAATTGGTTCCAGACAAATTTGATCAACCAAGTGGCAAGATTCAAATGACATTATCAAGGTCTAGATTGCAGTGGGACTGCAGAAAAGAAAAGCCATGTCCTGTCAGGACACAAACCTATCTTTGTCTGCTTAAAACGAACATCGTATCTTTTGATAGCTGCATGGCAGTACAGCCTTGTAGTCAGTTATCACAGCTAAAACAGTTAACTTTTAACAGTTAACACAAACTGTGAACTTGTATATGCTAGAAACAGATAAGCTTTGTTTCAAACGGTCAAAGCTTTTTGTTTAAGTGCTTCATAGTGAAACCATTTAAGGGTGAGCTTTATATCTGTGCCTTTTTGATTGTAATTCTCTACTTTGCTGACCATTTAAGAATACATTTGGTAAGCTAAAGAGTTTTGTGAGATATTTTAAAAAAACAAAATACTAGTCATTGGGCATAAGGGCCAAATAGCTTACAGAACTGAACTCACCACATACTCATCAAAGCTTATCCACAAAACAAATGTAATTTGTATTATACTGTGACTTTTTCTTGTTCATAAATTACGGCCGACAAAAGGGAGATGAGAACTGTCATGGCAACACACCTACCTAGCGCCTGAATCATAACAGATGCTCGCGATGTAGGTCAGGGTAAGTGGGTCGCTAGCTGAGATTTTTCGAAAAATCTCTCCCTTTGATCAGAGATTGAAATAATCAAAGATTAGTAATACAGAAACAAATCATGTAAATGACTGCCGAAGATGATGGCATCTCATACATATGTAGGAAGGACACATGGCCTAATTAGCAGGAGAAGGAACTGGCTCTGCTGTAGCCGGCCGCCCCGCTGAAGCTTGGCTGGGGGCGGGTGTAGGTGTGGAGGCTGATGTGGGTGTAGTTGTGGGCTTTGGGGAGGGTGTGGACGGGGTCGTGGAGGGGGCTGTGGTCGTAGTTGACGTGGAGGTAGCAGCTGAGACTAGGGGCTTGGGATCAGGTGTGTCACTTTGGGCGGGAGTGTCGTTTGCAGGTGAAGCAGTCTTGTTGTAGTTAAGATTGAGGATGTGCTGCTGTAGGTGCCTGATCCAGTCCTCCTGTACCGAGAGAGGGCCGTGAAACTCCACGTCACAGAACCTAAAAGAAATGGATTACAAATAAATGACAATTGTTTCTGAGGGCTTACACATTTACAGCTATTTTAATCATACCATCTAGACGTCATGTCTAGTTATCTAGTTGAAAGATGTGCTGATTATGAATATAATTTTACTTCCCAAAACATATCAATAAATATAAAACAAATAAAAAACAATATAGTAGCTCTAATAAAAAAATACAATTAATAAAAAATATAAATGTTCATGCTTTAAGGTCATGTTCTTGCAATTAAGTAACCATTAACTGAGACTTTTGACTCCAATAGCTACTCATATGCCGATTATTAATAGTTAAAAGTTTAGGTATGATGTAGGATTAAGGAATCTAAAATATAGCAAAATTGGGTATTAATATGTGCCTTATAAGTACTAAAAAGCCAATATTCATGTTAGTTAATAGCGAGATCTGGTCCTTAACAGTGTTACTATAACAGTTCATTATAACACCATAAATGTGTGCAATATCGTGTTGTCATGGTACCAAAATTTTTGAATTCGGTACTAATACCAGTGAAAATCCATGGTTCTCTGTACCAATTTTGGTACCAATGCAAAACAAAAACATGCTAATTATTTTTTTTTTACTACACTTTTATTTAATCCAAACTATGTACATATTTAGTTTTAAAGCGCTTTTGAATTTTAAAGCCAAGAATAACAACTAAGTTAGCTGAAAAAAAAAAAAAAAAAGCCCAGAACTGTTTTCTGACTGATATGACTCAAACAATATTAACCATTTGTACATTCTCTAACATGCATATTTTAGATTCAAAATTCATTTAAAAGCATCCGGTGTTTAAAAATCTAAAATAGTACATATCATCATGTCCACCTGTTTTTGAGACCATGATAAAAGTAATAGGAGCATTAAATAGTTAATAAATAAACTTAATTCTAATAGTCATTATACTAGTGTTAGCCCACTAATGCTAACGAAGAAGCACTCTAATACCAGCGTTAATTTCAATCTGACATCAAAATAAAAAAATATATATATATTCGTAACAGTGTTTCCCACAGCCTTGCACTCTATTTGTGGCAGCATATATATGCAAATTCACCATCTTCCAGCAGGAGGCGCTTGTAGAGTGAAAGAGAGAGGTTTCTCTGGTAACGGCTGCAATCAAACAAGTACTGAGCCTGGGCTCACAAACGCTTCTCAGGCATTACAGGCAAGAAGTGACATCCATAATTTTCTGAAGACAGTCAGTTTCCTTCAGAAACACAGTGATATAAAAACACACATGCCATTTTTTTTTACTTTGACACGTGCAGTGCTCATGTTTATTCAACAAAGTAAAAGCCTTTTGGAAAATCGATTTGCACCGGTCAGTTTTGAAATTGTGGCGGATGCCACACGTTTTTTAATGGGTTACACAAAACTAACTTGCTAGAAGTCTTTAATTTGATTTGTCGCCACGTCTCACTGCTGTTATGAAGAGAGTGCATCTGCGCACCTTTCGCATCAAGAACCAGGTTGACCGGATACTCGGTACTACTGGTACTTTAAAAAACCTGGTACCGTAACATTTAATTTTTTTTAGTACTGACTTGGTACTGAAGTACCAGGTCTTTTGACAACACTAGAGCAATATTTGTTTTTATGCTCAATAGCGCAAGTATAGCAAAACGCTAACATCAAATGAGAGCTGAGGGAATGTGAGAAAATTGCTTGTTGCTACATGGAGATGCTACAATTGTAGATAAGGCAATTATAAATATTTTACTAAACAGAGAAAAGTATCAAAACAAATATGTTAAAGAGTGGACTATTCTAACCAGTACTTATGTGTATTATGCAGTCTTTATATTTATTGCCATATCATGTTATTAGCTTAGCATCATGCTAGCTAACTGAAATTACGCTATGTTTACACTAGTGCTTTTTGTTTTAGTAATAAATACCTTTTTGCTACAGTTACGCCTGTTCTTTATACTACTCTGGCATTTAAGACCCTTGAAAACAGAGGCTTTTCAAGGGCCCCGTTTTCATTTGAAAACTCCGGGGTGGCATTTCAATGTAAACAGACCAAAACAGAAACCTTTGAAAACAATGGCCTGGCTGCCCACATTTGCACTACTGTAAACATAGCCTTAGTTGTAAGCTGGGCCTGTAAGACGTGCTGTTTGTTAGCACATGGAATTTCTTCCATTCTAGTTCTAAAACAGAACACTTACAAGGTTCAAGTAGTAGGCATTCAAGATATCAAGGCAGCTCACTAGGTACATTAGATCAAATTTCCAAGTACAGATCTAATAAATGCAACTCACCGGCACTTAAGTGAGTAAATTTTACCCACAAGTTTAACCAGTGGAGTGGAGGGGGGCTTTGGCACAAGGGCAGGAACGGTACTGGAGCGAGGTTTCGGGGTGCCACTCTCTCCCACCCCTCCTTCAGCATGTGATGGATGTTTAAGTGGGCGTCTCTCAAATCCTGAAGAGAAAAGAGAAATTGTTAGATTAAGTTTGATTTTCTAGGCAGATTGGGGAAAAGGGATATGAAGAGATTAAGGTGAAGCTGTGCTCAGACCTCGTGGCAAACGCACGTTGAGTTCACTATGCGCCACCTGCGCATGTGGAAGTGCATTATTGGAATGATGAGTGCCAGGCTGTGGAATAAGGCCATGCTGAGTGGAACTTCCACTCCTGCTTTTTTGCGTCAGTTCCCCGTGATGACAACCCCCAGGGACAACTTTTGACATCCCGCCCAATTGCTCTCTTTTGAGGCAAAGTGAGAGATGCCCATTTGGCCACAGTGGGCTTTTGGGAAACAGGAGTTGTAGAGTCAGAGTCACGGGATGGTGAGAGAGCAGAACCGCACCTCTGCAAAAGATTACAGCCATTTTAATTTATATTAAAAAGCAAGCTTTTAAACTTCAAAGCAAGAACACCACAGAATTGCAATGACTAGGTAGGGAAGTAAAAAAAATCACAAAATTGTTCCAGTTGCTTTCATACTTTCTTTTGGGCATAGCGGGCTCCTTGAACATAACTTTGCTGCATCTCTGCTGCCTTCTGTGGACGGCTGCGTATCCAGGCACTCAGCGTCTCGATAGGCGAACCATTTACACACCACTCTGTCACTCCAAACTGACGTAAATGTGCTCGAGCATGACTGGCCAGTGCCTTCCGGTTCTCAAAGTAAAATCCACAGAGTTCACAACTGGCATCTGGAAATGAAAGTAAAAAAAATGTAAAAAAATGAAGTCATATTGTTCTTGAGACTATTCACACAGCAATGAAACCAATAAATATTGTGCCAAACATGCAAACAATGAGTACTTCACAATAGGACCAGAAACATCTAAAGATAGGGCCAGTCTTTATATCCTCTTCTTTTTTTTTTACTTTTAACCAATATGAGAATCTATTTTAAGTCTTGGAATTCTCCACTTGGGTCTTACATTTATTTGAGAGTCATTCTTTTGCAAACATGGAAGCAAAACAGGCACTGCACTACAATTTTATTTTCAAACAATTATTTTCAAAAAGAACCAAATAAGGAGTTAGCCAAAAATATAACCTTACCCATGTGGCCTACCCCATGTTTCTCCACTGAGGCTTTACCCCTAAAGGAATAGTCCTGTGGGGGAGGTGAGAAATTTTTAGATTGAATGAGCAATGCTTTCTCTCCTGGCTGTCCCTCCTCCACCAGTACCTTCTTCTTCATAGGAGGCACTCCAAAAATCTTCCCCACAGATGAGGTAGAGGACAAGGCAACGCTTCCCAGCCCATGCTTATGAAGACGCGAGCCAGAGTGAAGCAGGTTAAGAGGTGACTTTCGGGACAGGGCAGAGGACTGATAGCCTGGACTGTTTAATGAAATCCCACTATCCTGTCCTGGTTCCTCCTTTATGCCAAAGGCAACAGATGCAGGGGTAGTGCCTTGTCTCCTCATGACTTCCCAAAGTGTGTCAATGGGAGAGCCGTTCACAGACCACTCTGTGATACCCATATGCCTCAAGTGTGAACGTGCATGGCTTGAGAGGCCTTTGCGGTTTTCAAAGAATTCACCACAGAATTCACAGCGAATATCACGGGAAGGTTCCTTCTCCTGAGTCATAACTGAAGGAGAAAAACAGCAAAAAGACAACAGATTGAGCTAGGAAAGATTCAGTCATCCTTTAAGATCTTTGAAAAGGCTAATAGTAAAAAAAAAAAAAACATACCCAAGTTGACAGGATAAACATTATCTGAAGTGTCTAAACTGGAATGTAGTGGCTCTGGGTTGTAGCTTTCATTTACTCCCATGTCTGATCCTTTCATTGTAACCTCCACAATTTCAGGCTCTGGTTTCGGTTTAACGAGCTCTACGTTTGGGGAAGAGCTGGCAGTAGATGTCGAAGGAGACATTTTGCGTGTAGTAGGCTGGTCGTGGCTGGGAGTTTGGGCAAAATGGAAAGACGGGCGCCCAAGCACATTCCCTGGTGGGGAAGAAGACTGGACTGTGGTCCGAGACAGCCCAGGAATTGGAGAAGAAGAGGGGGATTTGGGGGACTTCAGAGGTTTGATGGATGGCAGGCCTCGACGGACTATAATATCTTTTAGTGTGTCAATTGGTGAGCCATTCACAGACCATTCTGTGATCCCAAGTTGGCGCAAATGGGAGCGAGCGTGACTGGAGAGGCCTTTGCGGTTCTCAAAAAGTTCTCCGCAGAATTCACAGCCCACGTCTTTCATTGGCTCTGGTAGAGAACAATTTAGCATACTTTAGTCAGTTTTGGTGTGTAAATTACCTAACACAATTGAGGAAGCAAATGATAGACAAAACATGCAAAAACATATAAAGTTTGTTACCTATAGGAAAGGACATAACTTCTCCACTACTGAAACGAAGTACTTGCAATGAAGAGGCTTTCAGCTTCTTTGGGGGTGGGCCCAATAAAGGGTGGGAAGAAGTTGAGGTAGCTTTAGAGCCAATTGTTGTCCTCACAGAAGTGGTTGCTGTTTTATACAGGACAGGGCTGGAGGGAAGTGATCTTTTAGGTGAAGTGGAAGTGGAGGGTAAAAGGGATGTCACGGTGGTCTTCTGGGACCCTCAGGTCTTCTGGAGCATCTGATAGAAAAGAATTTGCTCTGTGCTTAAAGTCATCAGTCAAGATGAACCGGTTGAGTAAATCAATGGGGGAACCCTTAGATTCTGAGTACTCAATCCCAAAATGGCGCAAATGGGCACGAGCATGACTAGAGAGGCCTTTTCTTGTTTCAAACCACGCACCACACAACTGGCAAATAATGTCTTTAGAGTCCATGTCCATCGCTGGAAAGTGTGAGCGGAAGAGAAAAGTTAAAGAGATTGTAAGAACAACAGACAATAAACAAGCAAAAGCAAAGCAAATTGAAGACCACAAGACAACAAAAACAAATCACAAACAAATTATTGAAATTCTTTATTAGTGTGTAGGACATTAAATAACTTCTTACTAAGATTCAATGGGGCATCCGTATCTTGCGGTGCCCAGAATGGTTTGTTCGGACTAGAAAGGTTGGTAGGCTGGTTCTTTCCTAAGGTCTTATGCTCCTGGGATCGCAATGGGGAAGACACGGGTAGTAGGGAAGAGATGGGAGCCTTTCTCAGCACTGGGGAAGGGGACCGAGACTTTACAAATGGAGAGGAAGGCAGGGAGCCAGCTGCAGAGTGAGTAGTTGGTGAAGAGGAAACTTTAATAGCGGAAGCCGCAATAGAGAATGGGACAGGGGGCTTGGTGTCCAGCAGTCCTTCTTCAGTTTCAACATCTTTTGTGGGGCTAGGTATAGGAACAATAGGGGCATGGTGCTGGAGCTTTTTGGGAGATTCCACAGTAGGGGAGGTGCCAGTAAAGTGTGTGTCAATGGAGCGTTCCTTAGTGATCTGGTAGAGAAGATCAATGGGTGCACCACTGTTCTCTGACATGCCGATGCCAAGCTGGCGTAGGTGAGAGCGGGCATGGCTAGACAAACCACGACGTGTCTCAAAGGCAGCACCACAAAACTCACATTTCAACAAGTTAGAGCCTGGAAAACAGAGAAATGGTGATTCAGGACTTATGCATTTTGATAGATGGGACTGCTAACTAATTTTTTTTTCCATTTGTCCACTAAGCAGAGTTAATCGACCTTTACTGACTCTCCACTGTGAAAATCAAAACACAAAAACAATCGTTTGTAAAATGTTTGTAAAGAGAAAGAAAATCAAAGTGACAGACCAGACTAATATATGTAACATAACATCCCATCAGCTCAAAAACGAATGTTAATGCAATTACCAGTAGCAAATTCAGATTTTTCTTAAAGTATTACTATAAATAACCATTTCTGTCAATTTTTACTCACTATCACATTATTCCAAACCTGTATGAATTTCTGTGGAACACAAAAGTTGATTTTTTTAAAGAATATTCTCAGATTTGAAACAACATCAAAATGTGTGTAAATTATGATGAGGTTTTCATTTTTGGGTGAGCTATTATTTTGAAAGTAGATTAAAATACTTAAATTCATATTACCCATTGTGTCTATTCTTTGGAATCAGTGCTCTGTTCCTCTATAGAGAACAGGGTCTTTTCTTCTGGGCTTGCAGCCAATTTATCTGTACCAGGCATTTGGACCTCCTCTTCTTCTTCTTCCCCATCTTCTGCCTCCTCCCCATCTGTATATGGATAGAGCAACATTCTTTTTAAAATTAGCTAATTGTATAGGTAAAGCCACCAAGGTCTCAAATGAATGTTTCCTTTAAACAAACTGTAACTAGCTTTACCTTCATCTAATGCACAGAATAAATAATATAAAATAAAAAAAATAATTATAATGAATGTATGCTTAATTACCTGGCCAGGTGATTCTGTAAGATTATCCATTAAAAGTCACCTGCTAAATATTTTCCTTATTATGGGGTCTGTTATTAAGGCAATCAGAAAATATATAGTTTGATGTCAATTTCAGCAAAAGGAATTAATATATATATATATATATATATATATTTCAACTTTCTAATAAGCCTTAAAATTCACATAAATTTTTTTCCCCTTTGAGATTATACATTGTACAATTTCCAATCATAATTTGGTCAAATCATGACATCACACAATCCCGATTTTTTGCCATAAATGTAACAAATTCATCTGTGACTAAAGAACTATTTCTACCCCATTTCTGTCTCTCTCTCTCAAGAGAAAATGTTAAAGTGGGGAATAGCCCATCCCAGCACCCTGCTAAGTCCGCCCTGCACACAACTTTCACAGCTCTTTGATTGGCAATTACTGGCAACCAAATAGATTATAAAACAACAGGTCTGTCTGACTTAAAGTTGTTTATTTGGATTTCTAAAGACTAACTTTTAGATGAACATACTATACTGACTGATACGTTATTCACTCCAGGGGTAAATTCAGCAGGTCTACATTCAAGCAGCACAAACTGATTTTCTTTGAAGCTCCTGCTGGTCTTGCTCTTCTCAGCATATTCAATATAATAAGCTGTGAAGCGTTCCTGCGGTGGGCGTTTCTGTTCTGTCATTTGATCTGGTCCTAGACACAATTCTAGCAACATCAGCCCTTTCTTCTGCTCAGACTGAAAATGAAAATTCCCTGTAATGGCACTGGCTACTCCATGAAATAACCAGACAATAAAGAGAAAAAATATATTAAGTTAAACAAGAAAACCCACCGTTAAATAACTTATTCAGGGCAACGTAAAAGAAAACAAGCGCTGACATTTCTTAAAAATGTTTTTGTGAAAGTGCGCGGAAAAATAAATAAGAACCAAGAGGGAAAAAGAGCTGGCGCGCTCCATTTCAACATTAAAAAAGCACCTCAAGTAAAATGGCGAAGACTCAGCCTAATTTCAAGAATCATAAAGACATATGCATTGAATAAAGAAGCCGTCATTTTGACAGGACATCAAAAACTGCCTTATGAGCGCAAAATGTCACATATCATGACTTTTTAGATCGAAAACTGTTCAGGCAGCAGGGGAATGAGTCGCTTTCGTACGTGCACTCTGTCTCACTGGAACATAGCATTAGTGATATAAACGCACATCGGGTATAACAGGACCTTGT